>NC_052023.1:15968117-16008117 GCF_015832195.1 Motacilla alba alba | reverse complement strand
AGCTAGCAGCAAAGCATTGATGGGCAATTCAAGCTCTGTCCCAGCCAGGACCATGACAGTGAGCCCCCAGCCAGCATGAGTTTTGTAACTTTTGCCCCATCTCTTCTTGTTGACCCAGCAATCCTTCCTTAGTTGGTGCCTGTATGTCAATTTTCATTTTATATGGCCTTATTGGCCACCTAGGCCTTGTGTCTGTCCCCTGAGCAGGGGACAGCGTTATGTGACTGTAGATGCACGCTGCCATTAGACCTGCCAGCCTGGTGTCTGGCTCCTGCACATAGCTGGCCCTGGGATAATGGGAGACAGCCTGTCTGAGCTCGCTGCAACAGCTGGTGCCAGCCAGCCCTGCCAGGACTGCTGCCAGCAGCAGGAGGAGCACGCCAGGGCCTGCTCGCCGAGCAGCCCACCCACGGCTGCCACCCTGGGACAAAGGGAGTGCAGCAGAGCAAGTCCCTCTTGACATGGCCCTCTTGGGAAAGACAGGTGCGTGTTTTTTGGAAGAGGATGTGAGCTGGAGGATGCAGAGCTGGCTCTCACAGGTCCTGGTGGTTGCAGTAAGTGGCCCTCCCTCCCAGCTCTGCTTTCCCAGCTGGTGGGTGGCATGTGACACCTGCCTTTGGGAAGCACTCAAGACTTACGAATGACCACAGAGGCAAAGCATCAGTGGTTATTTTGCGGTCTGCCCTAAGCTGCTTCTTTGCCTTCTAGAAATGATTTTTGCAGGGACATGGGTGTGTGTGCTCATGAGGTGCTTCTGGTGCTCCCTTTCCTTGCAAGGTGCAGTCCCACTCCTCCCACAAGTTGTTAGGCAGTCTCCTAATAACTGATGTGACCAGCACATCTCTCATGTAATTTTCTTCCTCCCCCTGGAAAAATTATTTGTTTATGTTCTTCAAATAAATAATAAATATCTTTAATTCTTGTCTAAGTTGTGCTTGTTTTTATTACTGACAGGGAGGTTAGAATTCTTCAAGTAGGAATTGGAGAGAGACTGTGAACAATCAATCCCATGGGAATGTCTTCCATATATTTCAGACTAGGTCCTAAGAAAGTGCTTAGCACAGTCTTCTGCACAGATGTGCTTGAAACTGGTGAGAGATATTTCTGAAGCTCTGAATGAGAATGTTTTCCCAGCATCACTGGTACGCCCTGGGCATGGCTCTGCAGCTGCTCTAAAGGCACAGACAACATTCATGAATCTGACTGCATGTGATGGGCAGTCAGCAGGGAGTGTGGAGGAATGGTTTGGTATGAACACAAATCAAAATAAAAATGCAAGTGGGGATCCTACTTGAAAGTCCATACAAACACCTCAAAAATTATTTTTATTTTTCCACGACCAGTGAATATTTCTGGGGTACATGTGCTCAGCAGAGGCTGGGCTTTGGCCCCACGCCTTATCCAAGCAGTGAGCATCTACGACTCTGAGAGGATGTGTAGAGGTCTGGGGCTCCCAGCATTCCTCCAGGGTTGTCTCTGGCACTGTCTAATGTAACTTACCTGAGCTTCTCAGTGATATGAGTCTCCTGTTCTCTCCTGCTTGTGCTTTCCTACCTGCCAGCTCCTGGATAACTTGCTGCCCCCCCTTGCCACCTTCATTATCCATGCTGCTGGAGTTTTAAAGAAAGCGGTCAACCCTGGACCTCCTGCTCTCCAGGTAAGTGCTGATCCATGGGATTTCACAGTGGGTGAAGAAGTGGATGTATACCTGTTTTAAAGTCCAATGCTGCCTGCTCAGGGGATGGTAGCTGGGTTGATATCCCCAGGGGATCAAGGGTGAGAGATAATTTATGTTCTTTTGGGGGCACCAGAAGGGATGCAGAAGCGAATGGAATCCCTTCAAGGCCATCGAGGGATGGGCTCTGTTGGGACATAACATTAAAGAAGAGTTTTAGATTGATAAAATGAACATATGTGTTATGTTGGGCATCATTTTGGAGGGTGTGGCTCACACTGTGCCACTGTCCCACCTTTGGTGGCTCAGAGGCCCTGTAGCTGCTTTGCTTTTGGAATGTGGTAATTTTTTTCAAGGGAAGGTCTTGGAAGAGCAACAATCCTAAAGTGACATGAAGCAGGTGAATATCACATTTGTTTTATACAGTTTATGTCCCTACAAATAATCCCTATTTGGCAGAGCAGCCACAAGCCATCACAAGTGCCTGTATTGCAGGATGACATGATTTGCATGTGTGCCATGTGAACACACTACAAAATTGCTGTCTGTTAGAGCCATGGCTTTGAGATTAAAATTCAATTTTTTTGTAATGCAGACATAAGAAGTTGTATAGCCATGTTTGTAATTAAATAGCCATTATTGCTGCTCAAATCATCTGTCATACCCTACATAATAATTGTTGCCAATTTTCCCCCATTTTTATTTTATATTGAGTAATAAGTGAACAGTAAGGTTTTACATAGTATTCAATGAACCTGGTATTCTGGATGATTTTGGAAAAGAATTCCTCATCATTTTATTTACTGGCTGCTTTTGTTTACTGGCTTGCTGGTTGGTCAGTGAAGCCTCCTCTCCTTGGGGCAGTGCCAGGGCTGCTGTACTGGTGATGTTTAGCAAGTCCAGTGGGATGTTGCTGGGGAAGACACAGAAAGGTAAGGTCAAGCCTTCTCAACCTTGACAGCAAATAGGTTCTCTTTGGGGAAAGTGGTTCTTAATGCGGAGGCTGCAGCTTTGCTTTATTTATTCTGACAGTTTTTCCACCTGGCAAACTCCTCCAAACCTGAAGAAGTAGCCAACAACCAAACAGTAAAGAGAAATATAAAAATAAAATATTTCTGATAGATTTCATAAAGAATGAGTTATAACAAAAAATATTTTGGATTAAATATATTGTACTCAATTTTTCAATCCAGTAATGTATTTTTATTTATCTGAAAAGATTTAAGGTGGCCCAAACTGCTTAGATGGCATGTAGGAAGCATTCCAGTTTGACAGAAGCTTGAATTGATTACTTTTCTGAGGGAGGAAAAAAAAGGAGTTTTATTTAAATCAACTTTAAAGCTTTATATTAAAGGGTGAATATTGGTAGCTGGAGAATACGTTCTGCCTTCCCCTCATATTGCAGCTGGACAGCAATAGCCAGCCTTCACTTATTTATTTATTTCCTGCACAGAGGGGAGGAAAATATAGGTCCATGAATCAATCTAGATAATGGGGAAGGCTGAATGTAATAAATAATACAGTAACAACCCTAAACTAATGAGCTGTTGCTAAGGTACATTTCACAGGCTCATCCTCTATATAAAAAGTCACTAATAATCCCTTAGTGTAATCAGATGATAAAGCTTTGCCATAAGGCAACACCTGTGCAATTAAAGCTGTGGATTCTTTTGCACGTTTCATTAATTTCAGGATTTTGTAAAGGCACAATGACTACACTAATAATCTAGTCTACTTGACTCCATGTCTACTGGAAACAGGGTGTCTAATTAGGTAAAGGTAATTAATTAGAGATAAATGGAGCTAATCAGACTCGGTTAACACTAATTCTCTGAATTAAGACATTTTGGGACACCTACTATTCCACTGGCTTTGATGTTTCCCAACAAACACCGAGTTGGAAAGGAGTCAGAAACCACAAGGTTTATTGTGTTGGAGACTGCTGGCCCAATCCTGCAGCAGCACTCACCCCATGCTCTGCTTAGGGGTCTGTGGGACTGCAGCTGTGCTCCTCCCTGTGCCTTTGCTGGGAGAGGCATCCCCTCCTGCTGGGGGGTGTTGGGGCCTTGCTTTCACACCCCTGGGAGCCATTTGTTGTATTTTTCCTGGCTTCTGCCAGGATTTGGCTGATTGTGGTATTTTCCCCACAGCTTCGTCTCTTGATGTGGGAATATTTTTAAAATCCACGGTGTGCTGGTGTTTGGAAGGGCCACCACATCCTCTGCTGTGGACAGCATTCAAAATGTAGAATACTGTGCCTTATTTCAAGGAAGAAAGTAGGATTAAAAAAAAAAAAACAACAAACCAACAAAAAACCCCAAAACAGCCAATTTAGAAGAAATCTGTATTATTTAGTGGAAGGATCAGGATTTCACTGGTGGTCTGTGTACTTGTAACTCTTTGGAGGTCATGAGGCTGTTCTGGTGTGGTATCAGGTGCTGTTCATCTTGCTTAGGTAATCAACTACAATTGCATTCAGGTGCCAGCACTTCAAAGCTAGCAGGACTATGGGGCAGAGAAGAATAAACGTGAGTGGGACAAGAAGTGAGCAAGAAATCTAGTTGCTTCAGTCTTGTGGAATTCCTACATGCTGCTATTGCTAGATCTGTGTCAGGAGAATCCTGTTTTGCCTTTTTTTCACAGGTAAATGTTGCTTCCTTGCATGAATTAGAGCGTAATAGTGGTGGCAGATTTGGTGGAAAGATGCTGTGACTGGTGGATGCCTACACTGAAATGCTAGTGTTACACCTCCAGCTTTGTTAGTGTTTGGGGATGGGGCCATGCTGGGCATGTGGAGCAAGTGCATTTTAGAAGGTATTGCCTCTTGTCTCTGCATGGTGTTAAGCTACAAAGATGATTTCCCCTCCCCTGTGGATGGTCTGCTCATTTCAGCTACAAAGCACAGCTGATGGAGAGTTCTTCATCTATTGCTTGAGTGCTGGAAGGGGTGGGAAGCACTCTCCCTGCCAGCATCTAAAGAAGACCAGATGCTTTTTAAAACTTGTATTTCTAAAATACCTCAGCTGATGTTGCACAGTGTGGTACATAACTAACAAGAGCGAGCCAGGAATGAGTGCTTGTAGGGTGAGCTATAGCCTGAGGTAAGTCTCCACGAGCTGAGCTACACTGGCCTCAACAGAGGAGATGAAATAGAAATGTCTGAATACTTCTATTACAAGATACTTTTTGGATTGACCTTTCAATAACTTGTTAAACTACAGAAAACATTTCTTTTTTCTAGATGCGAAAACCCTGCTGGGTCACTCAGTCCACAAATGCCCCTCTGGATGTTTTTAATAGCAGCTTGGTGACTTTGGGCTTTCAGGAGCTGCTGGGGCTTGGGCCCCACTGTTCAAAATAACTTGCATTTCCAAGGATGGATGAAGCCTGGATAAGAGTTTCAGAGCTGTGGATACAAGAGAATTGTTGCAACTGCAGCATCCAGACAAGAGAAATGATTTGGGGTGTGTGCCCCCTGTACCCCAGGGAGGCAAAGTGCTGCTGCCTCCTGGCTTGGCTGCACCCAGTTAGCAGGGAGATGGGCCAGAGCCCAGAGAGAGGACACACTCCAAGCCTTTGGTTGGGGCTGCAGAGCAGCAGTGTGAGACTCCAAGCCCGATTTGCTGACAGCAATTTAACCCCTCTTGTGCTGTTGAGGTCACCAGTCAGTCTTCAATCACATTTATATTTTTTTGTATCATAAGAAATTCAGGGGTTCCAGCTCAGCAGGTTTCAATCTAGTTGCTGCTACTGTCATCTGATGCACTTGTCCTTTTGAGTACAGTCCTGTCCATTGCCCAGGCTTCAATGCTTTGAAGAGGTCCAGTTCAACACGCTGTGCAGGGCAGGGGGGAGATGTTCAGAGGGTCACACAGCTGCTGATGCCTTGTTTGAGCTGAGCCCTCTGCACCTGCAGTGCTGAGTGCTTCTCTAGTGGGAAGATGAGCTGAGTGTCTTGAGTGCCTGGATGTGCCAGAGTCTGTTCTGCTTCAGAGATAAGATTCACTGTCCTCCATTGTGACAGTCCTTGTCATCTGCAGGCATGGATCAACAGCTGCTGGTCTCGGATACCATTGCAGAGTTGCTGGATGTGCACAGACCTGTTCAGGTGAGTCTTAGCTGAAGGATGGGATTCAGCTCACCTGACTGTGCACAGCTGCATTACAGTCTTCCTTTCCAGACTCCCCTCATTGGAGAGAAATGGGCCCTAGCATGGTTACTCTGACGCATTTGGGTTTCTCACTGAAGCCATGGCTCTGTTTCAGCAGTGCCTGCTTTCAAAAACTCCCTGGGTGACTTCAGTGTGTGGTCTGCAAGACTGTCTGGGCTCTGTGCTTGGCATGGTGTGGTCTTGTGCGGGTTGGCTGTGGCAGGAGAATGGTTCTGTATTGGGAGTGTGGGGGGATGTGGAAAGTAAAAATGAGTGAAAAAGGTTGTTGTTTTTTGAATTCAGACATCTCTGCTATCTGCTTTCAGTTTGCTTCATTTCTCTTTGGCTTTGTGAGAACAATAATATGCAGTAGAGAAACCAAAAGCATGTGGCAGGAGCAATAGGATGAGGAATGTTGAGCCTGTGGAAAGGAGCGAGCGCTGGGGAGGAGCTGGTGGCCGCTGTCAGAGCAGAGCCCCCAGGTGCCAGAGGGATGCACAGGGTCCCTCGGCGCGGTGTGGGGCTGTGCACGGCCCCTGCCAGCCCGGCCCAGTGCCACCGCGGTGCCTGCAGGGCAGAGGGCACCGAGGCCCCAGCTCCTGCCCCGCTCCTGCCGAGCCTCTGGCTCAGCGCTGGGGTATGGGATAACCCTCGGTGTCCCTGGGCTGCAGTGGATTGGTAGCTGAGAAAAGGCATTTAAAATGTTCCTATTTTCAAACTAAATGCTTTGTTAATTTCAAGTGTTGAGTAAATATCTTTAGTTGGCTAAATGGTAAGAGCAGAAAATTCCTTAGTGATAAACTCAGTTCTTCTTTCCTCCTTCATTTTTCATACCAACCTTCCCACTTGGCCCTTGCTGTTTATGAGAGCTGCATCAAAGCAGTTTCTCTCCATGGCTCTGGGCTACAGTGAAGTCCATAATCCAGTGTCTTGTCAGGCACTGGAGTTTTCAAACTACCCTCAGTATTTGTGCCAGGAATGGAACCTCTGCTCTTAAAAGCAGCAGTGAGTTCCCCGCTCTCCCACGGTATGCAGAACCTTCCTGAGCAGCTGCTGATCAGCATCGCTGTCTATTCACACACAAACACTGGCTGTAAATGTCAGATTTTTCAAAAAAATACTGTGCTAAAGCTAAAGAATGTGTTGTGGTTTTTGTTGAATAATAGAGGACTGTGTAGAATAAGTTTTGTGTAGAATACCTTTTTTCATTATGACCCCTGTTACCTTCCTATAAAGCAAGTCAAAACATTGTTCAGTGTGGGGTTTAACTGCGCCACAGTAACAAAATGCTTAATACTTTAAGGAGGGAGTTCTAAAATTTAATAGTTTATTTTATTATTACTCTTTTGGATATAATTAACTGGGGATGCACTTCAAACTGTGTCCTCCTTGCTACTGAAATGTGTTTTTATGTTTCACTCTGGGGGGAAAAAGAAGTCTGTCAGACCATGGGTCTCTCCCCTGATGCACATCATTAGAGTCTTTTTAGAGACAAGCAAGCCATTTTGCTGTCACTGGTCTTGTTCAAATGGAGGGTGTTTATCCATGCAGTCCTCTGGGGAAGGGTGTCAGGGAGGGATCTCCAGCCAGCAGCTGACACAGGTACAGCATGCTCATTTGACTCTCCTCCAGTGTTGAGCTTGTATGGTTCTTGCTTCTGAAGCAGCACTCCTTGGACACCTGTCCTGACTCCAGGTAATGCCTTTGACTCTGCTACTCACCTGGACTGAGACTGTGTTGAATGACCCCATCGGGGAAAGGGGAATCTGGGCTGGAGGACCCTGGCAAAGTTGCTGCCAGGGGTTTCACCGTGTCCGGCATTGTCTCCTCAAAGTCTGGCCTTAAAATCCACTCTGTACCAAACAGCACCTTCTGCTTAAACTGCACAGGCTTTTCTTCTCATGTAAAGCCAGGCAGGCTGAAGTGTTTGTGTGATAATGCTGAAGAAAAGACCTGTTTGAGGGTATTATTTCATATTTCCATGCTGAACTTACAGCTTCATATCAAAGATATCACATCTCCTTTTCCAAAATACCCAAAGTGACCAGGCTGATCTCCCAAATGTGTGTGTGGTTCTCTGGTGAAGCCACACTGCTACAGCAGATTCACCCCAGTGAAGAGGTGGACAGAATTCCCAGCCTCTTACCAGCTGTGTGCCTGGGGCTCCCTGCCTGTGCCTGTTCCTCTGGTCATGCTGCATGTCCTTTCATGGAGCAGAATGGCACAAATCTACTTCATTTTCTGGGGGCTGAGGCTGGACTCCAGTTACAAAACTGCCAATGAAGCTCACTGTATTTCTGTCCAGTTTATTCCTAGTCATTTGGATGATTCACTTCCCCTCCTTGTATTAACAATCCCTAGCTTTCAGATTGATGCAGCTATTTCACAAGTGCCTTTGTCACCAAGCAGCCAGCAAACTCTTTTGGGAAGTATCTTGGAGGCCACATCTGGCAAAGCCTTCCCATCTCAGCAGGAATAGTCCCATGGAAACATGGGGGCTGGAGAATGAACATGGGCAGAGCTTGGAGGATCACCCATACCTTTGAATTGCATGATCTGTAGCTCTCTGATCATGCACTCCCTGGCACATGGAAGGAGCAGGGAGAACTCACGTTTGGGGTGGGTGTGTACCATAAACTGCAACACTAATAAGGTGTGGAGTGCAGGTGCTGGTGCCCATTGCATGAGGTGGGAACTGCTCCTGGCATCAGCTGAGCAGATCCACATGGCTGGGACTTACGTGAGCCTCCAGATCCATGTCTATGGCTGCACCAAAGCAGACTCTCCCTGGTGTTGGTGGGGTCCCGGGAGGCACTGGTGGTGCTGTGCCTTTGCTTGCAGAGCCTGGCACTTCCTGAGCTGGCATTTGTGGCAGGGCTGGATGAAGGAGAGGTGCAGGGAGGTGCTCTGTCTGCTCAGACTGGGTTTTACATGCAGGCTGTACCATCTGAAGCACCAAGAGCTACACTGGAGGACTTGTCCTTTAAATAATTTCTCACATGGGGCATAAACAACTGAGGCAATTCTCAAAGAATCTTAAGAATGTGCATTTTCCTGTCCAGTCTATTTTTTTTTTTTTTTTTTTTTTTGCTTTACAAGGTGTTTTCTGTGTGAAGGCTGTTTTTGAGGCTTAGGCCAGTTTTGGGTGAGGTTCCTGTGACCCACTCTGTCCTTAAGCCTTGCTCTGAGCCTCAGTGCCAGCCCAAAGGCTGTGCAGGGTGCAGGCTTTTTCAGCACCGGTGATGTGATGCTGCCTGGCTGTTCTGCACCACGTCTCAGCTCTGTGGGCTCTTGGGTGCTGACTTAACACCAATCTTGCTGGCAATACTCACAAGGCAGTTGGTTGCAAACCCTTTTTTCCCTTCAGCCTCCTGCCAGGTGCCTGGTCGAGGTCTCAGTGACCCCACTGCTCCTGGGTGTGGTTTGTGTTACTTGGGCTGGGAGTGCCCTGGCAGCTGCTGCCAGGGCCTCTGCAGGGATCCTCTCCTGTCCTGTGCCGGTGCTGGGCTCTGCCCCCCTGGCTGCCAGCTCTGCTCAGCCCATAGAGCACGACCCGGGCACAGTGACATATGGCAGGAGAAAGGCAGTTTAGGGCAGGCCCACAAATCAGAGGCTGTGTTGTTACAAGCTGGGCCTTGGGTTCACTGGCACGACATGAAAGACTGTGTTGGTGCCTGCTGGAGCTTGGTCTCCTCTGGCTCTCCTGGCAGCTGCTGGCTCCCCACAGCACTTGTAATCCCTGCCACAGTGGCTGCAGAGGGGTTCAGGGCAAAGGATGTGAGTGGAATTAGCAAATTCTTCCATCCATAGCAAAATTCTTAATTGCACTGGATAATGTTTTGGTCAGTTCCTGATTGTGAATTTCCTAGACCTTGTTTGCTTGCTGAAAAAGTTAAAATGAAACATTTTGGTGTTTCATATTTAATGGTACTTAAAAGCAGTCAAAAGATACACAGCAGTCTGGAAATGCTTTATTTGCTCATTTCCAACACAGAGATTTCTGTCCTCTTCTTTGTTTCACTAAGAAAATCATAAACTTTTTCCAAGATTTTTTTTCAGGTTGTTAAGGAGCAAAGGCCACCTTCTCTGATCTCTTACTAGGATTTTTTAAGATGATTTATTTTGTGAATGACCACAAGTGATATGGTGGCTGGTGAGGGTGGAACAGCCACACCTGCTGGTCGGCTGCTACAGCCAGGGGCATCTAAAGTGGATGGGACAATGTGAAAGGTGAGTAACTTCTTGAGGGCTTTTGCTAGGAGCTGTGGCACTTGTGGTCTGGGTGCAATCTCCTTCATCTTTCTTCAAATTCCATTGTTCAGGAAAGCAAAAAAAAAAAAAGGACTCATTGTGGGAGAGTTTCTCTCAATACACGTAATTTGTGAGTTGAAAAATTTGAACTAAGTTTAAAGGTTTATTATAATGCTCAAAATAATGCCTGAGATATTCACCCAGGCATTATCTTAGAATAAGTCAGACAGAATTATAAAGTTTAAAGAAATATGTCTTAAGTCTATGTCATTGATATGATGGTGAGAGATTTGGCTCCTTGTCCCTTCATTAAGAACAAATTCACCCCAAGGGTATAGTCTGATCTTGGCAAATAGTGCTATAATAGCAGAAGAATATTGCCTGCTGGATAGCAGACACTGATGATTAAATTTAAGTGTGTATTGTCCACATAAAGTAAACAACATGCCTTTTTTTCCCTGCTTTTTGTGAACATTCATCACTGGTACTGAAGATGGAAGATGTGGGCTTGCTAATTATTGTGTTTTTAACTGATAATATACTGTAAATTTTGTATAATACAACTGTGACCTTATAGACAATGCAAGACATGACAGCAGGCCCATAATTACAGTATGCTGAAGAAATGCTTGTTATTATCTACTATTTTTAGGACCAGTGTGCAGAGCCTCTTAATTTACATAAGCTTTAGACATTCACACATTTTCTGTCTTTGCTTATGGATGATAAATTTTGTTCAAATGAAAGATGAAGACGTTGTGTTAGGTGAGAGGTTAGCCAACTGGGAACTTGATTACTGTGAACAACAAAAGCATCAGTAGAAACTGAAAAAAAGAGTATTTATTTGAGAAAGAATTGTTTAACCCAAGATTCACAACATGAAAACTGCAACATTCAAATGGAGTCTTGGTAACTTGTGATTTGAGAACTGGTTGAATGATAATGGGGGGAGAAAAGAAAACAGGGGAAAATCCTATAATCTATTTATCACAAGGAAAGTGAATGTTGCAGTGTGTTCTTATAAGGAATGAATGTTTTGTGCTTGTTGAGGTTTCCCTGTTGAGTACTGCAGACACAAAATATTTCCAGGAGGTTCTGTGGGTCACCTGCTCCCTGGTCTGCCTGCCCAGCTGCTCGCCAAGCCCCTTCTCTTGGCTGTGCTGAAGGCTGCAGCTCTGAACAGCTGGTGAGGTGTCTTGGTTTGGGGGTGTGGAGCAGAGGCCGTGCACCTCCAGGGAGGTGCACCACACCCCAGCAGTGTGTTGGGTGGATGGAAACTGCCCCCTCCTGCTGGGGCCTCAGCCTGTCCCAGCCCAGCCTGAGCAGCTGCTTTAGCCTCAGCAGCACTGCTGGTGCTGCCCAGCAGAGCCTGGCTGCTGGCAGGGCAGTGCTGGCCACCAGCAGGACCACCAGCCATCCTCTGGGCTACCTGCAGCAGCCTGGTGCTGGCAGCCCTGGCACTGCGTGGTACTCAGGCCACTAGGCAAGCTAGAGGAGATGCCAAAGCAACAAACCCTGCTTTGCCTCTCTAAAGAAGAGGCACCATCTTTGTGATGTCGAGGAATTTACCCTCTTCTCCCTCTATGAACTTAGCTGGCCACAGCCTGCATGTTCCTAGGTCAGAGCAATGTTGCAGACCCCCCTGTCCCTTCAGGGCTGTGCCTGACCCTCGTGGAGCAGGCAGGCAGTTGGAGGTGCACAGAAGAGCTGGCAGGGGCTCTTGCTGCACCGTGTGCCTGAGCAGAGCACTTTGGTTTGTGGTTGTGGTCCAGCAGCACTGGTAACCCGTTGGGGCAGAGGTGCTACACTGCTCAGCTTCCTTCTGCTTTCCGCAACCCTCACAAGGCTGTTCCCTGCATTAAAAACCAGAGAAAGCAAATAGACACGTGGCTGAGACAGACAGATGAAAGGCTTGTTTGTACTTATTACACTGGAGGATATTTTGAGATCAGATCATCCATCTGAAAATACGACCTTTCATAATACTGCCAAACAAGGTCAGGGATGTCTGCACTTCTCTGCCTCTTATGCAAGTTGGAGCTGCCTGGAAGCACCTTCCACCACTATGACCAAGTTTTCTAAGTTGAATGAAAAAAGAATTTTTTCATCAGGGCTTGATCTCTCGTTTTTATGCTTTGTTTGTCCAGTGTGAGTGATTGTGTGAGCAAAGTCATTAGTTAAAGAAGCCAAACAAGTTTCCACCATACAGTACTGCCATATAACATGCACACTCCATCTCCTCTTAATCTGTTTACTTTCCTTTTTTCACCTTATTTAGGTGGACAGAATTGGAGCCCTGAGGACTGCAGTGTCTGCAGAAAACCACAGTCAGTGCAGCTCTTCTTACACACTGGGTGTTTTTAAGATGCAGTGGTTGAAGGCACTGGGCCCACTAACTCCCAGAGTTTTGCCTCGCAGCTGATGGGTGTGCATGAGACAGCTGATGTGTGCACAGCGTGCCTCTGCACAAGCTCTGCCCTGTGCATTTCCCACGTGCTGGCTGGCTCCAGCCAAAGCCAGCAGCAGCTCTCCATGGGGTCTCTCTTCAGCTGAGTAAGCAGGAGCACGCAGCACTTGCACTCAGTTTGCATCTGTCCCCCCAGCAATGTTCGTCCTTTGGGGCCTGCAGGCAGGACACTTCCTCTCCAATAGCCCAAACTGAGTATCTTGTGGCTCTCTCTTTTTGGACCTCAAAACAAAAGTGTGTGTGTGTATGTACTTTGGCTAATACCAGGAAGTCTTTCACAAAGTAGCTCAAGGATTTAGCTGGGTGGGTTTTCTCAGGAGAAAGCTGTGAGCTGCCAGGGCAGGTTTGAGCATCTGATGTGGGATGTGAGCGAAGCTGCCAGGCTGGAGCACAAACATGGGGCTCAGGTACAGAAGTGTGTACAAAATAGCTCCAGCTCCAGCCTTCTGTTGAGCAGACCTTTTGTAGCAGCACAGAGGGGCTAGAAACAGGGTGGGAAAGATGACAATATGTTTGATACAAACTTTAATTGCTGAAGGCCTTTCCCAAAGGCCGATAATGGCAAAAGGTGTGAATGGAGGAAGGCTGTAGCTGCCCTAGCTCGCAGATGGGCTGCGAGGAAACTGTGAACGGCCAAATGATAACAGACTATCCAGGCATTCCAACATCAGCTCATTAGCAATCTGTCAGATATTTTAATTTGTGTACTTGTGGACTAAGCAGATATTACAGGATTGCCTCAGCTCCTAGGCATCCTTTTAACTCACAAGGAAACAGTGAATGAATAAACCTGGCAATGTGATCTGGTGTTTTTTCACCCTTGGCTTTTGGGGGTCACTTTGAGATCCAGCCACGGTTGTGTGACCTGTGCAGCTCCAGCCTGGCGGGGGAAAGCAGGAATGTCTGGTGTGTCACTGCTGTTGCCCTCAGTCCTGCTTTCTTGGGATACTGCATCAGGGAGACTGTGACAGCTCATAGGTCTCCCAAGCATCAAAAGATGAGTTCTCAAAATACAATAAATTAGTTAAGCAGGGGGGCTGAGATAGTGGTGGATAGTTTGGGTTTGCTTCAAATAATTCAGTAATTTCTTAAGACAGCTCTTTCACTAGAAGAGGGAACCAGCCATATAAGATGGAATTTTTTACCTCCTAAATCTCTCACAAAAGATTCACTGGACTTTCATCTTGTTGAAACTACTGGTAGCTAACTTTTACATAATGGTACTTGTGCTAGGTGTTCCCGGTTCACTGACTGATGTAAAGGCAGTCTCTCCAAACTCCAGCTTTCCACGTTTCCCCTGGCTCAGGTGAGCAGCCTTTCCTGAGGAGAGCAGGCTGCTCTGAGGCTGAAGCACACTGCCCAGCAGGCTGCCATGAGCAGCCCCAGAGCCCGGCCTGCTGGGCCAGGGCAGGCAGCAGCACAAGGCTGCGCCTGGTTGTGAGGGGTGGGCTGGGAGATGTATGGGTGCTGCTCTGGCAGCAGTGTGTGGCCACACAGTGAGCAGGAGCAGGCGGGCATTACATGTCTGGAAGGTCTTTTAATTATGCTTAGTTTTGTAATATTATCACTGAAGCTGATGAGAATTAAGTCATACCTCCATAGTAAGAATGAGTATGACAGGGGTAATGCAGTCAAGTGCCAAAATGTAGTGTTCTCCTGGGGCAGGAGGAGTTACTGACAGAGCCCTTCAATCCCACGCAGATCCTCCTGTGCAGCCTGGCCGGCCTCTCGGGCACCTCACACCTCAATGTTAGCAGGAAAATGCCTTTATTTCTTTAGCTTAGGCATGTCAGGGATGGCTGTGAACTGAGAGACACTAAAAACGCTGGGATTTGTCTGTCAGACCACAATTTTGAGATGGTATTTCTTTTAATCCAATTTAGTTTTACATATTGGCATGAAGCATTATAGTTGATTGCATTGAATTACATTGGAATCTCTCAGCTGCTTGATCAAGAGATGATATCAGCTCCAAGTAGGCCTGACTATATGTTGGCATTGAAAATGTTACAGGCACATAGCCATGTTCTGATTCATTCCTAATGAGATTTTGAAGTTCACACTATAAAATGTTCTGTCAATTAAGTCAGAAATTCATAGCAACATATTTACTTCAGTTAACAGTGTGTCCTTTCAGTGCAGGGATCCCAGCTGTTACATGGGTGTTTTCTAGTTCCACAGTCTCATTGAAGCCCATTCAAATATTTTCATTAATCCATGTTTGTAATCCATGTTTGTCTGTGGTTTTGACTGCAAAGAGCAGCTCTGTGGAATATACTCAGTGAGAAGGAAGCAGCCTAAAAGACAGTTGCAGTACAAATAGCTGTTGTCTGTTGTTCTGTAGCACCCCGTGGCTGGAATCAAACTGGGCAGAAAAAATCTGCTTTACCAGTAGCAGGTTTTCTTGATACAGGTTTCTGCTTCCCATCGAGGCTGACCCCCAGAATAACATGTTGTGGGAACACCACTGTGCTCTGTGCCTCAGAGGGGCTGCTGGGGGTGCTGGTTGTGCTTGTCACCAATTAACAGAGATGGACATGCAGATGAGGGAAAATCGTGCTTTTCTTCTTAAGACAGCACAAGTCAGGAAGGTGTAAAGCTGTTGGCAGCTCCTGTGTTGGCTGTAACACAGAAAGCAGCTCTCACTTAGCTTCAGAGCACAGAGTGTCATGTTCTGCTTTAATTCAGTAAGTCCCACTTTATTTAGTTGAGTTTTTTGATTTGGGAACCAATAAACTAGTAGCAGCTGAAGTGACTTGGTGAATGTGAATCCCTTTTCTTCTCACCTTTCAGATGTTTGAAGCTCTGATGGCTGCTCTGTGGGAGGAGACAGCTCCAATCCAACTGCCCTTCTCTACAAGCCTGTTAGCCAAGGGATCTGCCAGAGGGTGTTTTACAACTTCTGAAAAGTATTGAAGTTAGTCAGGTTGCCTACTGGGGGCTTCAGGGTGACTGAGGCATACCAGCCTCTCACGAGCAGGGCTTGAGGGACTACAGGCTTGGGAATGAAAGGTGGGTAGTGCCTGCTTGGGAGACAGTCCTGTCACTTGTGCATGCCAGTACTCTGCCCCACTACAGAGAAGAACATCTTAATGTCATGGGGAAAAATGCCACAAACTTGATGGTGAGCTCCAGAAACTTTGGGACCCTGTAGTGCTGCCTTTGTGCCATCCTTCCCTTCTAAATGTCCCTTGGTCTTGGAGTTCTGTGATTTTAGGAAGCAGAGCAGGAGCCACCCTCCAGTGTCAACACTGCCCATGCAGCAGGCATGGCCAGCCACATGCAGGGGAGGTGGCTTTGACACAGAGGTTGTGGTGAGGGTAAATTATGTACTATTAACACACAGATGCCTTCCCTAGCCTTGCCACGGACTTACTCCCAAGTGCAGTTGGGTTCACAGCTTCCTCAGACTCAGGATCAGAGGCTAAAGAAAGAAGACACGTATCAGGTGGGTTTTTCTTCTTTCTCTGCAAGTTCTGACTTTGAACATATGACCAGTTTTTAAACAATTGTCTAGTTTGATGGGGAATTTCATGTGTTTTGAACTTTGTGAGAGCATAGCTATTTGATAGATAAGTCATCATGTTAAAGCTAGGAAACTGCAGTGAGCCTGTATGATTCTTAAAGCTGCTTGGTCCAGCACTTGTGTATTGTTGATTTCTTTGTTTATTTTAGGAAAATAAGGCAGGATCTTATGCTGCACCATATATAACAGGCCCTAGAAACCTTCTAGGTAGAGCTGATTGCTTGTGAAAGGTTTTAGTACTGTTCACCTAGGATCCTTTTTCCAGTTAAAAAGTTGCTCAGCATGTGAAATACCAGGCTCCTGATGTTTCTCAGTGAGCTTCGTGTACTGGCCAAATTCCACTCCAGTGCACCTCAGGCAGCAAGGCTTCCCAGGAACAGCAGCTCCTTGCTGCCAGCAGCAGGAACGCCCAGGGCAGCATTTGGGCCTGGGAGCACATCCCTTACAGCAGGAGGTGACAAATGTCACCTGTAAGGGTTTCTTTCATCTGCTTTGAGTCTTTCCAGGCAGCTGTGGTGGAACCTTCCTTCTCAACCCTGTGTGTGTGGTACAATACCAAACAGCCCTAGCAACACTCCTGTTGTCACAGCGCTGTGTGGCACTCGAGATACAAATGCCCTTTTATTTTCACTAAAGCACAGCAAGCAGCACTGACAGCAAAGCAGCAATATGTGCTGTCTATGCACGGATAATAAATATTGCTGGCTTGAAATTCCTTTGCACATTGGGCATGGATTGTGTTTTACCACATCACACGATACAATGACAACAAAGGAGCTCCTTCCCCTCAGCATAAGGTAAACAACAAACAAGCAAAGCTAGTTTGGCTGTCACTGTGATGATCAGCACCTCCATCCAGGAGCACCAAGACTCAGCATTGCTTTCATTTCACAAGCAGAGGTAATGGCAAAGCCACTTCCCTCCTAGCTATCAAAAGCTTATAAAGAGACTGTTTCATCTGAAGCTTTGAGTAGGCACATCGTACAAATATTTCACCAGAATACATTAGAACCGTGGCATTGCTGCTTTCTTCACCACTGCACAGGAATTACCAATGTGGCCACCAGTCATTATCAAGGTGTTTTCATCCTGCATTTCCTTTTATAGTTTTGCTTTTTTTTATTCTAATATTGCCTTTCTTCTATCCACTCCCCACTGCGACTGAAGGGCAAAGCTTAGTCTAACGGAGCTAAATAACGCGCAAATATGTATGGGTAGTGTTACAGCTTTGAAATCCCATCTGGGGAGAATGAAGGCTCCTGCAAGTCTGATGCTCTCCTGGAGGTTATCTGGAGCTGACAAGCGACAAACACACAACATGGTGTATTTTTAAGGAGCAGCATCATCTTAACTGCTGACCTACTTGCCCAATAGAAAGTGACACAGGAGTTGTTAGTTTTCTCCTCGTCTGCTGTAAGTGAAGCTATCCAGCTTTGAAGCTATTCAGCCTGACCCTTTGTCATCAGTGGTTTGCAGCTGCTTGAGGCACCTCGCTTCACGAGTGGCCCCAAGCAGATGGATGATTGGATTTTAGGTGAGTGGTTCAGCCAAGGTAATTTCTTGCCTATCTCAGGTATTCCATGGTGGGACCTTTTCCAGATGCTGCTGGGAGTGTCCACAGCTTCCACCACTCAGGGAGTTGGTGGGTCTGGGGCCTTGGTGGACCCAGTGTGCTCCAGCTGCTCCTCATCTGAGCCTTGCCACCAGCTTCTGGCACACTGCCTGTCTGTGCTATGGCCACTGCATGGCTCCTGGGTGGGACAGTAGGTCACCTGCACTGGTGTGGGTACTTAGCATGGACCATTCACTGAAGAGTTGGATTTGATAATCCTTCCATTTTGGATGGGGGGAAGATCACTGCCTTACAGATGGAGAGGCCCATGAGAAGCTCTCAGCCAAAACCTGGAAACAAAATCTGATACAGATTTAATAGGGATCAAAACCAAACTATGATCTTTGATATGAGATGATCCAGACATTTGAATGAATCTGCTTCTAGTATAACAAGAAGGTGGAAAGTCTCCTTTCTTGGAGGGAAAAAAGTTAAGCAAAAATCAGATCAGATTGGTAGAGGATAAATTGGAGTCAGAACTGCTGTAGGATGAGGGAAAGCAAGAGGCTTGGTCAGGCTGCAAGAGAGTTGGAGAAGAGGGGAAAAATGTATGCGTGGTTGGAGAGTCACTGGAGGAGGTTTGCTGCTGTAGATGACTGTTCTTCATGCAATGAGGGGCCAATATTCTACTGAGTTTCCACAAGGCTTCCTTCTCTTCTGTTTCTCCAGACCAGGTCTCTGGGGGTGATGCTCTTGGACTGATCAACGCTCCTGCAAGCAGCTAAGGACATGCACATGCCACTGTGAGAGGAGGAATTGATATGCTTTAGGAAAGGACTTTATGGCAAGGTGAGGAAACCTTAGCCAGTTCCCAGTGGTCCTGCTGCCCTGCCTGTCCTGCACATCACAGTCGGTTGCTATCCTTACAAATCTGGGTGACCTGCTGTGGCCAGGGGACAGCTCCCCGTGGCACTGTCTGGGGAGCAGTCCATGGACCTGTGAGCTGCTCCCCTGGGCCCTTACTCAGAATGAAGCAGAATACAGCTGAAGCAAACAAATGCTGGTTTTGATTGCATCAGCAAGGCAGCTGGGGAAATGGCAAAGGGGATTCGTGTGCAGGAATGTCTGACCGTGCCGTGGGGAGTGGCCAGGCAAGGGGAGCGCTGCTCCCAGGGCTGCTGCACACGACCTGGCACAGCCCCATCTCCATTATTTCCAGGCAGCCTCACGCTCCCTTCTCAGCCCATGGAGCCACCAGGCAGGCTGCCAGCAGAGGCAGCATTTTGGCAGGTTTTTAAACGCTGACTGAGCGAGTGCGTGGCAGGCCATTTGTACCATATGGCACCCAAGAGCTAATCCGGGAGAGGGTGCTGGGCAGTGAGGGGGGCCAAGCTGAAATGCCAGTTAAAATCAAATATCAGCCCAAGTGCAACACGGCCACAATGCCAAACAATGAAGGAGACCAGGGGTGGGAAGGAAGCTGTAGAGCAGAGGATGATTGTGCTCTTGAAGCCAGCCACATTTCTTCACCTCCCGCTGTCCATATTCACAGAGTGCTTAGAAATGCTGTTATCTTGAGTATGAGCGTATATTATGGATATTGAAATAGATATCTCAATATATATGCTGTATTTTGTATGCATGTGTTGCTTTGCTCAGGAAACCCAATGAAGAAAAAGCAGAGCTGCACAGAAAAGTGCATTTCTGGCTCTGCCCTGGAGTGGGGAGCTGGTGCTGATGGCTGCTGTTGTCATGATCTGTACGTACTGGAAGCTATTGATCTCAAAGGGGTCCATCAACTGACAGGATGGGAACCCTGAGCTTCAGCTGGTATTGACCATTTTGGCCTTGGGAAGTCAAGTAGATCCGGTCCATGGTCATCTTGCCTTTGAAAGGATGTTTTATCCTCCAAAGATCAATTGATAGAGTTTTCATTTACAGACTTGTTATACTAAACAAATGACATTGTGTAATCGTTTGCTCTCTGCTCTTGGGCTCTAATGGATAGCACTTGTCACAGTTATTGATTTTTCCTCTCTTACAGAAATCTAGTACTTCAGGAATATTGAGTCATGCTATTATCCAGACAGGTGCCAAACCTCTGAATGACAGACAACAGGCTG
The DNA here is from genome assembly GCF_015832195.1 of Motacilla alba alba. Lineage (NCBI taxonomy): Eukaryota > Metazoa > Chordata > Aves > Passeriformes > Motacillidae > Motacilla > Motacilla alba. The sequence continues at coordinate 15,988,373 of NC_052023.1, read as the reverse complement.
TTGTCACTGTAAACACTTGATAGGTGGCAAAAAAAAGTAGCAAGAGTGTCATTTATCTGCTAAAATACTGTAAATAAGATGTAGGCTTGGTAGTCCTTTGATGCCTTAGCTTATAAAGAAGATAGGATTTGTTATGCTGGAATAGACTGATTTCTTGTGTGCTCCCTTCACTGTTGTGACTATGACCAGATGCCCTGGTGGATGCTTCCAGTGAGCTGATCCCCACAGTGTCCCCAGCAGGTTATTCCCAGGTTTATGAGTTTCATCTGAGCAGAACAGGAATGCTTGTACTGACCTGTACTGATGTCAGGAACCTGGGGACATTTTTGGATCACTGCTGCATTGGATGACTGCCTTGGATGAAGATGTCCAAAATCAGCAAGTGGTTGCAGCACTTTTAAACTCCCCCAAGGTATATGTAATGAAATTTATCTTCAAAGGGGCATTATTTTGCTCTTGTCCTCACCATAATTAATTTGTGTTTTGGGTTGTTTTCTTTAATGTACAGGTGGTAGCTCTGCTGATCTGCCATGTGCCACATGTGTGTGCTGCTTCCTCCTAGCACAAGGGTGCAGAGACCCGTGGGGCTGGAGCAGGATGGGACAGTATGGTCCTGTCTCAAGCAGCTTTCAATGAAAATGAGCAATGGCTTGATCTGGGTATGGAAAAATGCCTGGGATTCTTGTCTTGACAAAGGGAGGAGGGCAAAGTCATGAACTGGTGATCTATAATTTAGAAACAAGTCATGAACTGGTGATCTATAATTAAAATACTACAAAAGGATGCCCAAAAGCAACAAAAAGTGTGTGCTTCTGCTTAGCTGTGTGTCTGTTTTTCACAGAAAAATGCAATTTGAACATAAAAGCAGGGAGCAATCAAAACCAACTTCCCGGATGGAGGGAGAAGAGCTCCAGCAGGGTGGCCCTTTGCTGTACACCGACAGGCTGCCAAGGGATGGGGTGTGTAAGGCACAGCTGTGTGTTTGCAGCATTGCCCGTGCGGTGTCTGGGGACAGAAGTGACACTGTGCTTGTTCCCGGTGCCACTGTGCATCACTGCCAGGGCTGAACACTCCCATGCAAAGCACTGGAGGCCATCTCACCTCTACCACAGCTCACATAGCTTAATGGCTTCCTACAACACCTCCCAGTTCAAGAGAAACTAAACCAGCTGTGCTTATTTGACTTGGAGGAGCTGGTTAGTATGCACATCATTTCTGCATCTACACAGCAAGTGAATAGCCTGGGCCTTTTCTTATTACACCAGTGAATAGCAGGCTTACACAAGCAAGTGAAAACAGCTTCCACATCAGGAGGAAGAGAAATCTGTAGTTGCTGGAGAAAATCTTTCAGGCATTTAGAGCTGTAAAGTTGTCTGAAGCAGTTGTTGGTTATAATACCACCTTTGTCCATGGCTTGCTGTTTAACAGCATGGTGTGTTGGCGCCGGTGATCCCACACATTGTTGTCAACGCAGGTGGTGGTGGAGAAGGCTGTGTGTGTTTAAAAAGGGCTTGGGAACAGCTTAACAGTAATGCAAAAATACCTGTGTGTCTGCCCCATTCCTGTTGCCTGATTCCATAAAGCAGCTTTTCTCCTCTAGCTTTGGGCTCTGCACCCTTATAGCTATCAACCCTTGATAGTTCCCATCTGATTTTTATATTTCAAAATACTACTTCTGATGCTTCCTCCTCTATCTCCCTCTTTGCTCCTATCTTCTCAGTGCATCTGGCTTTTTCCTTAGGCTCAAGTCCTGTCTCAGCCTGGTAAGTGTTCTTCTTTTGAGATCCAGCTCTGAGCTTTGCCATCACTCCCTGTGGAAGGGAGGTTTTGCAGGCTCTTTCAGATGTCTGAGTTGCCAGGTTATCTGCTTTCTTGCTGTATGTCTGTTAAAAGAAGCAGCTGGTTTATCTAATGGTATCTGCTGTTGTAAACCGTGCTGCTAATTGTTCACCCTTGTGATATTTTTCTTTTCTTTATTCTTCCTCTGCTGTCTCACTAGTCAGATTTCCCAAATACCAAGGGAGCACCTTGGTCATTTTTCTTCTTGACTAAATCCTTTAAATTTCTCACTTCTCTTCAGGAGTCCCAGAAAGAATATCTTCTAGGGACAAAGTAGCTGTGTAGCTGTCAGGCCTCCTTTGCATCCATATGTGCAGCCCCCGCTGGTGTGATGGACTCAGTTATCCCTGTGCTCGGCACACCAGCCAACCACCCTTGGAGTTTTCTTTCTTTGGCTCCCCCTTCACTCCTGCTGCTGGGAGGGGTTCTCCTCAGATGCCCCCCCTGAATGCAGGGGGCACAGGGATGTTGGACAGGGCAGGTCCTTGCAGCAGCTGGACATGGGGGTCTTGCAGCAATAACACATGCTGCTCCATGAAACCAGGGCTGGATTCTGTGCAGTCTTCAAGTGCCTTCAGCTCTTCCCTCCCAAGCCCTGTCTGGATGGACACATTCCTTAGGAAAGCTTTATCTACTGACATGGAAGATAGAATTATTACCTGTCCTTTTTTTAGCTAAATATTGCCCAGAAAACAGATTTCTGAATCCCCAAAATATTTAAGTACATTAAAAGAACTATTATAAAAGAGAGATGCTAAAATTATTCCAGAGATTTAAATCATAAAACTTTAATCAAATTATTAAGTTCAAGTCTAGATACAGACTATTTCACTGAGCTTTAGTGAATTTCCCCTTTAGAAGATATTCTAATTTATGACTGCTTAAGGAGAGAGTACAATAGTTTGCATAAAGAAATGGAACTGGAGGCTCTTTCACTGCACTGTAGTGCTGCAATCATATCTACCATCTACTGTCAAATGTTCATATTTTTTGAATCCCCAAATTCTTTTTTTACAAAATGGTAAGCTTGGACTATGAACCAGGATTTATACAGCTGTTTCAGGAATTGTTTCTTTAAAGCATGTGACAATAAAAACTTGATTAGAGGACTGCAGCTCCTTGTCCTGGAGGGAGTGAAAGCCCTCTTGGTTTTTGTAAAGGTGGCTCACCTGATGGCAAAGGCACTGCCTGGAATATTTTGCAGATTGGCGTTTCTGTTTGTTGATTCCATATTAAACAGAATAACCAAGCATGCTGAAGGTAAAGCCCTGGTTTAATTAACCCTCTTGGTGTAGTACCATGTGATTAAATGTGACTGAGCTGCTCCTTGGGGCTTCTGCTACTGAAAATACTAACAATAATCATTTGTTTTCTTTTTATATTTAAACACATTATTGCATAGCTTGGTGCAGAGATAATTACCAATTTTATCTCCTGTGTTTTTCTAATGTTCATTAATAACAATAAAGGGTTGTAGGTTAAAAACTCGTTTAATTGCCTTTATGTTAATGACATTATGAATAGCCTTAGCTACAAGATTTTAATTCTGTCCAGTATCCTGTTTCTCAGTAAAGCCCCAGGAGAGCTGCTCATTTTATCAGCATTACTGATTCAGAGTTTTTCCTTGCAGGTGGGTTTTTGTACATAATCAGAATTAATGCACAACACATTTTGCAAGGAACAGAGTAGAAGCTCTCTGAATAAGTAATTAACTAGAGTGCCCAAGGAAAAATGCCTGAGCAAATTTTTTAGCATATTCATAAAACATTAAGAAGAGTCACAAAAACAGTGGAAACAATTTACTGATAATATGCTTTCATGCTATTTTCTAACTCTCTTCTTTTTTTCTCTCCTTCTCTTTCCCTTTTAATGAATGGAGTAAAAACCATGGAAATTTCAGCTCTCATTAAGGAGCACCTGCCCTTGGAACAGATTACATTCTGAGCTGCATTGGACAAGGACTTATTGGAAGATAAATGGAAGTCAATACCAGGCTTTTTCAAAGTAAACAAAAAATAGACTTTTCTACTTCATGTATAATATAAATAGCCTCCTTTCTACACCACCTCTTTAGTGCTGAAAGACAGAAGGAAGGAAAGGTTATCTCAGTTACTTCTGTGTAGTTAATAGATGCCTCAAAGATGCTGATGGGGTGCAATGTGTTTGGAATATGCCAAAGTGGATCCAGATACTTCCATTGTTTGGTTGAGTAAAGTGCAGCATGATGCTAGAGCTGTGTCAGTAGGGCTGCAGGGGTCTAGTCTGCACACAGAGAGAAGACCAAGGATGTCACAGGGTGGTACCAAAATGTCACAGTGGGCAGTGGCTTCAGCCTTTCCTTCTGGGGTGGCAGAACTGACCTGGAAGGCTTTTCCCTACAAAGGTGAAAATCTTGGACAGTTTTGCTGGGGACTGTTGGGTCAGCCCATGCTGATCTGCTGGCTGGTGGCTCCTGATGAAGAGCCAGTGGGGCGATGGGCTATCGAGGACCGTCGCTTCAGTTCAGTGCGAAAGCAGTGAGCTGGAGCAAGGGTCCTGCCCTGCCAAGCCTGGCCTGTTTGCCACTGAAATCCCTGCCAGCGACTGTTCCTTTAATGATCTTTTTGACAGGCAGAGAGAGCACCATTGTTTGCTTAGTTTGCTTTAAAAATAGATTTCTAAATTTGCAAGCGACAGTTCAATGCGTGTCTGAAACCTGGTGCCCCAGGGTGTGTGGGAGCACCAGAAACCACAAACATGGCACAAGCTTGTGGGGACATGGGAAATGGCAGCACTAGGGATGCTAATGTGATTAAGTCATGTACAACTCAATTAGTTTCCCTTTTCCTCCCATGGTAGGTGGCAGGTCTGGCTGGTCACTTGCTGGTGGATGGAGACATTGCATTCAAGGTCACACCGAGTGCACGGTGGCACTGAAGTCACACAGTTTCAGTTTGACCCTGGCTGTGCAGGCCCACTTGTACAGAGCTGGGAGCAGAGGATGAGCAGCCCTCCAGGTCTCCATCCTGCATTGAAAGGTAAATCTTGGCAGGCAGCATCTTCTGCCAAGCGAGGACAGTGCTTAAAATGCTGAAATTTGCCTGGAGAGGGATTTTCACATCAGGGCTTAACCAGCAAGGCAACACTGGAGAGCTAAGTGGGGAGAATTACAGCTTTGCCTGTGCTAGAGCACAGACTGAGTGTGGATACCCAGCGCAGCTAAAGCCCTCATACTGTCCTGTTTAAAATAGCAAGAAAGCAGAATATCTTTTCTAGACATCAGAACAGTGTTACCCATTTAACTGAAACACCAGACTGGAGAGACAGGACCAGGAATTGAAACATTCATGACATCTCTGTGCCTATGACAGGCACCATGTTTTCACACAGAGGTTTGGAATGCAGAAATGTCCTGAATGCAGAAGGGAATGAGCACATCTGCATGGGAAAGAGAACTCACTATGTGGGAGGGAGATTCCAGAGAACAGAAGAAGCTGTGGCCATCCCAGCCATGCAGCTTGATCCCACAAAGTGGTACTTCCAAGTGGACAGGCCAGGGTCACAAACATCAAAAAACTTCATGCTAAAATCAGTCTATTCCACAAAATTCTATGAGGATCCAAAACGGGGATGGAGGGACTGCCACATGGTCATCTGGACAATCTAAAGACATCCTGCTTTGTTTTGACCCTTTTTCAAATGTCTTATGTCTTTCCCTTACGTTTTAAAACAAAAGGCCATTTTTACATGACCAAAGTGGATTGCTTTCACCAGAAGCATTTGGAAGTGTGCATTTTCTGCCCACAGTTAGGGACAGACTAAACCTGAACTTCCTTTTCTAAGAAAGCTCCCTCAAGGAATGTTTTGTTTTTTGGTTTTTTTTTTCCCCAAAGCAGCAGACCAGCTCTCCACTGAGCCTACCTTAACCTGTGCCCAAGGTGACTGCTTTTTGGCTTGGTGCGATGGAACCTGAGTGGTTGCTTGGGAAGACACATCTCTCACATGGCCTGAGATCCAGCAAGCAAATGGCAACTTAATTTCTGCCTATGGGTGAGATAAAATTGGATTCTGACATTTCTGACTTATGAAAGGAAAGCATTTTAAGAAAGTATGCATTTTTTACCTTTTTTTTAAAGTAGAATTATTTTCTGACCTGATATTTGCAGCTTAGAATCAGTGTCAGAGCCCCATTTTTCCCTGTTTAATGGTAAGATGTAACTTGTCCTTCCACACTTCATTAATTTGTGTTTTGTGTGCATCTAGCTAACTATGCAACCCCTAGGCTTTTGATTGTATGTTACACCATTTACTATTATAACAACTTAGCCATCAGCAAAAAAATCCTTGAAACGAGACCAAACTACTTCTGAATATCTGCATTAGCTATTTGAGTCTTGGAGCTAGCTCTGTAAAAGGTAGGGATTTAAAAATAACAAAACAAAACCCATGAAAATTATCCAATCCATGAAAAATATGCAGCCTCAGCAACATGGAATCACAGCAGGCACACTCTATCGGTGCAGAAGTGATTGCAAGCCCTGTCTTGGGGTGGGGCTAACCAAAGGGTTAATGCCTGGGAGGCACCCACAGCCCCTCGCCAAGGTCAATGGGAGCCCTGCCTGCTGAGCTCACGCAGGATCAAGCTCTGTTTTTCCATGATGTTTAACACAATTGGGTACTGCAATGGTTTCTTTGCACTCTGTAGCTCCATTTAAAAAAATAGTGCTTTTCTGCAAATGACCTAATCTATTTCATTAGTAAATATAAAATCATGGAGAAAATAATGATGTAATCTTGTCTAGCCCTTTTATTTTTTGTGGGGGTGCAGGAAGAGGAAGATAGGTAATTGCTTTTAAATAATGCTTTGTACTTTAATGCTAATCTGATATTGTGAGTTGACCCTTTTCTTAAAGCTAGGCATATTCTCTAACATTTTGTGGTGGTAAGTATGTAGACCTACCATTTATCCAGTAACAAGCAAGCATATTTGCAGTAGATTGGAAAAAATAAAAACAAACTAATGTATATTTTTCAACTTCCTGGTGTTTTAACCTTTCTTAAGAAAAGACTCGGGGGACATAATTGAAGGAAAGTGTTTTTCTTTAGCAGATGGATTGCTTTGCTCAGATAATATTTTAGTTATGCCAATAAAATGAAGGGTACCCAGAAAACCATGAAACTGCCAGCAGTTGTTAGTGTACGACTATTACCAAGGCAGAAATGAGGCCAGAGCAGTGATAAATGTGCACATCTCTCCCTCCATCAGCTGAGGAATGACCTGGATACACTTTACATCTGAGCACCAAGTGGGCCAACATTTTTCACAGCAGCACTTAATAGTGGACATTAACTTAGCCCTCTCCAAAAGGGCTGACCCGGAGTCTACCCTCTGTGGTTCTCCAAATTGTAATCGCTTCTGCAGTCTGTAATTTTATCAAATCGCATGCACCTTTTCCAGCCACTTATTGGCCAATTAAGTCAAGTTCTCACTGAGGGGGTCCAGCTGGCTTCAAGTTATCTTAGATGAATTGATTGAAGACATTCTGCAATCTATGAACCCAGTTTAATGATCTAGGTGATAATACTTGTAATTCTTCTCAGTCAAGGGAATTTGCTGCAGCTGTTGTCTGCAAATCCGTGTTCTGATACAGTGAAGTACCAGAAGAGCGTTAATCCGCCCTCAGAGTTTATAGTGATGGCTGCATTGTGAAATGGGAAATTTAACATTCACATAGCATTGCCAAGCAGAGACAATTTTTTTGTTGATGTGTTTTTATTTTATTCTATTGTGAGTGTTAAAGAGGTTACATGGAAGAATACATTATTGATAATTCTTAAAATTGGAGGCTGTACAGCAGTATGAAACAGCCTACTAAAATATTGCATAAAATGTTTGAGCTGGAAAATGAGATTTGCCTCAGAGCATGAATATACCATTTTTAAAATTCGGAGCTGAAGCAGAGCTCCAGAAATAAAGCCACTGGGCCAGATCTACTCCCTAAGACCTTCCAACTATCTGGAGTCAGTTTTGCTATTCAAGAGTTTGTTAGTATAAATGAGACAATAATTTCTGTCTCTTTAAAAAAATTATAAATCTTTTATAGACAACATAAATAAATACATGGGAACAGGTGCTACATTCAGCCATGCTAGCATAAATCAGGAATAACCTCACACTTACATGATGTAAACTGCTGAAGAATCTGCCTCTGAGACTGGAGCCCTTGCCCAGATTCAGAGCGCTTGAAGTGCAAATGAAGGAGTGCTATACACTCCAGGCCTGTGTCAGAGTATCTCCAAGACCTGCAGTTGCCTGCATGAGGACCTGTGAAAACAAAGAAATAATCATATTTTCTTGCTTTGGTGGTATATGCCTCTTTTGTGAGTCTCAGGAATGTTAATCCCTTCCCCATGAAGCAAATAATGCAACTAGTGCTAGGTAATACTTCTCACGTTGAAAATTCAAAATATTTAGTGATGAAATATCCTGTAGTGCATCTGTGAAGTTTCTGTTTGTGAAAGAGAGTGGCTGGGGTTTGATTTCACTGAAAAGCAACAACTGTCATATTAATTTATGCTGTGCTGCAGACGCCCATTTGCTTCTCAGTCACAGGGACTTCTCTTCCTTGGTGTGACCAAGCCCAGCTCTGCCAGTGCCCATCTTGCTAAGAAGCTCTACTGCTTTTGATGAGATTTGGGTTTTTTCTTGTTTTTCTTTTTGCTGGGAAAACTCACTTTTAAATGGGATTTTTTTTCCCGGAGAGTTATGTGAGGTTTGCAGCCCCATCCAGCTCGCCCCATGCTCTCATCTGCTGAACCTGACAGCAGAGCTCTCTTGGCTGCCGTGGGCAGAGGACAGTGCTGGGTGTCTGGGGACAAGACCCTTCTCCCCACCTTCATGTGAGGCCAGACCCAGAGTTCAGTGGGGTTTCTCTTTGTGTGTGTGGACTTGGATCAAGCTGTGTTGGCAAACCCAGGTCTGTTAGTCAGCTTACTGTGTTTCAAGCATGAGTCTTTGGGGGTTTGAAAAGTGCTGTAAAGGTGATATAAAATGAAGCTCTCTCCTGAGCATTTGGCTGGCTGAAGGAGGTTGTGTGTTCCACAGATAGAAGAAATGGAGCTGTTTTGCCTAGGTCTGCTGCTGTTGTAGCTGGGGAAAGCTGTTCTACCTCTTGGAGGTCCCTTTTCCAGTGGCAAAGCATGGATGATGGTGCCACCTTCTTCTGCAGATGGCTGCAAGCTCAGAACATTCATTGTCAACATCACTGTGGGTGGGTTGGACTGAATCCCTGTGGATTCACAGGCCCTATCTGGGTTCCTGGGACCACCTCCCTGGGGAAGATGGGCCCACAGTGAGGGTCCTCAAGCAGCTCCTTTCTTGTGGCCCTCTCCTGCAGAAGATGCTGTGGCTGGGGCGGGGATGTCTCTGCACCACGGGCTCTGCTGGCTGGGTACAACACACACATTTCCAGGGGATTTGGGGGAGAAGAGGGTCAGATATGCACTCTGCCATTTATGAAATTAGTGAGCCATAATTTCATGCATGCATGCAGCAGAAAATGTCTTTGATGCTAACCATAGAAAATAACTCTGAAATTAGCTGCACCAAGGGCATGCTCCTGCCTGAGTGGGTTGATCTGCACAGAGCTGAGCCTTGGTGTCGCGTTGGCCATGCTTCAGTGGACGCACATTGTACTCGCCCTGCTCAGAAGGGAGAATGGGGCCAGGGATCTCTCCCTGTAGCAGGGCTTAGATTAAAGTGTATATGACTAAGGAAGCTTGGTATGGCCACAGAGAACATCTTGTTCCCTATATTTAGCCATAGGCAATGTCAAGTACTATATGTTATATGAGTGCTTTTCTCCAGTCCTGTAGGCCTTGTTTTAGAGGTTGACTGTGTGAGTTGAAGGGCTTAGTTTTAAAATAACAGTCTTACAAAAAATATTTGGTTTTTCATCTTTGCCACCCAGAACAGCAGTAACCGAATGAGAGGGCTGCCTTGTATGAGACAGAAAGCAAAAGCTCTGCTCTTGCAGCTCTGCAGCCTCTCCTGTCAGGGCCAGGCACTGCTGTGGCAGCAGCCCTGGTGCAGCGTTACATTTTCACCATAGATGCTCTAAAAGGAGAGGTTAATTAGCATGGCTGCCTTTGATCCTCTGCTTGAGAGGGAAGAGAGAGTTTAGTCAGTAACACTAGCCAGCTTCCAAACACTTTATGGATTTTGGCAAGAGGCATCACAGTCATAACATTTGAATATTAGCACTTTATAGCTCCGCCACACTAACAACTGCTAATTAGGCAGCTTGGACATGGCTGAGAGCTGCCTTGAACCTTGTGTAGTAATTTACACCTAGGCACAACTACAGCTCTGATGTGGGAACATTTTACACCCAGTTCACATCTACGGAGATGATTAGCAGCAGTGAAGCTAGCAGAAAGCCTGATATTGGATTCCTCTTGCATTCCCCCCTCTTCTCAGCACTTAATTTTGCTTTCCTGGAACACCCAGAGGTAGAGTGTGGGAAACCCCTGGGCTGCCATCTCACCCACTACGCCATCTTTGGAGAACTTGCTGTACTAAATCCCTGGGTGGAATTTATTTCAGCAAAGCACAACCACTTTTAACTGGCCCAGGGAATTCATCTTCCAAATAACCTCCCATAGCTTTATCAAAATCCAGAGATGTGTTTTCTCCCCATGCCAACAGATTTTTTTTTTCTTTTTTCTCAGCCTAAGCAGCAGTACTGAAGTTGAAATGTTCCATGCTTTATACTTGAGTGTTTTCTCCAGTTTTCATTGTGCTCTCCCTCTTGTGTACGTGGACTTGGAAAACCCTATCTGTGATTTGCTGCCACCCTCCCTCCTTCCCCCTGCCTATTATCAACACTGAGGTGATGAGGTTCTCTGCTGCTCGTACAGCCATCTTCAATTAAAATACCAGCACTCTGATACTCTTCTGCAGCTGGGTTGTTTGAGGTGTGATAAATAAGTGGTGAGTGTGGGTCTCCTGTCCCAGAGGTGACTTGAGTCCCCGTTGCTTGCCAAGGTGCTGTCACTGCTGGAGTGAGCCATCAGCTGAGCCACACATGCAGAAATCTTGTACTGATGGGAGTATTCTCAGCATCACATCTCTAATGAGCATCGTGTTAGTGGTGTCCCCAGCTACAGAATTTCTCCTGCTGAAGGCAAGTTGACATCTCATGGAAGAGCTTCTCCTCATCTGCTCTTCTTCCCTGGCCCTCAGATAAAATGCTGGGTTTTCAGCAGCTCCTTTCTCAGCTCCATACCAGCCTTGTTTCTGAGCTGGTGGGAGCCCTTTCCTGGGCTGGGTTACCTCAGTAGGAGCAGATGTAATTTCCCATGGTCCCTGGGGATCAGGACAGTGGCTCCTGGTTTGCAGTGCAAAGGAAGTGTATTCACCAGAATTAGACACTTATTTCTTCTTTTTAAAGGATACTATTTTCTTTTCTTTCTTTCAAAAGAAAGCAGTTGAGGCATTATATAAACAAATGGAAAATAAAAGCCAGCCTGATGGATATTTCTCTGGGAAAAGTCCAAGATGCTTACCTCATTATTTGTTGGGCTACTTGAAAATCAAATATGTCTTTCCCTTATGTTTTACAGTCCTCGCTGCTGATGGGAATAGACCTGGATTACATTTGCAGTGATAGGTAGAAGAGAGTGTGTGTGTTTTTGCAATTTTATTAATATTTTTATACTTAATTACTAAGATCCTGAGCCATATGTGCTTAATTCAACATGTCTACAAATGGCCACAGAACAAAGCAGGATTGTGAATTTCTGCAGCGTTTAGGCTTTAGGTGCTTATCATGGCTTGGGAATTTGGGCTTTTTCCTGAAGTCTGCATTGAAGCTCCTTAATAAAAAGGAAAGTTAGGAATGAAAGCTTGCAATCAAATAAAAACCAAAAGGGCAAAACTGTATTTCACCTTCTGTAATTTGATCTGTGAGAAATGTAAATCAGTCATCCAGAAGAGAGAGGTTTTCAATTAGTCCTCTTTTCTTAAACATGCAAATCCCCCAGCCATGTTTAGCAGCACAGTTTTGCCCTAACTCTGCAGAGAATTCCCAAGCAACCTTTAATAGACGGCCATGCCTTCAGGCTTGTCCACTTATGTTTTCTCTCCTGCCTGGGCACAAGATAGATTATGCATATTATTATTCATAAGTGCCACCTATTGAAAGCATAACCACAGGCATGCTTGCAAATGGTGGGCTTGCCCCAGCTGTCCCTGCTCATGCAAAACATTCCTGCTCTCCAACAGACCCCTCCAAGCCCTTCCCTCAAAATCGAGGTTATTTTCGTGCCAGACATCCTGGCATGGAGAAGGACTTGCAAAATGACCTTAAAGGCAGCTAAAATTGAAGAGACTATTCCCCATTTTCCTCCTGCAGAAGTTTTTTCCTAATGTCGCTTTGGTTGCCTCTCCCTGACTCCTGAGGCTACTGCTGCCTTGTAGGGTGCTGGAATCATGAAAGGTAGTGATATGATATGAAATATATGTTCCTCATTAAAAATGGGATTTCTCTGACTGATGCAAGAAGCAATAAATAGTAGAGAAGAACTGAGAAGTAAATAGATAAGTGTCTCACATGACTGGATGTTATTTGTTCATTCTTAAATAAGGAGTAAAGATAACTGCTTTACAGATTAAAATTAAAGCAGTTACAGAATAAATATATATATTTTTAATCTGCTCTTGCATATTAGACCATTTTCCTGAGAATGAGTGTGTTTGCATAAAGAACAAAGACACAGGATACAAGTAATTTTCAGTTTGCCATAAAAATGATTTTCAAAAAAGATATAATTATGAATTAGGAATACCATTTAAATAAAAGTCTTGAATGCTAGTGGCTAGAATTAAGCATAACCGTATGTTTCTACAAAAGGTCAATTGTGATTTTAATTACTCTTATGTAAACTAGCTCATGTTTGTACTGCAGTTATAATTAATATACATGCCTTATTGCCACGTTATTGCATTTTTGCTCATGACAGACTTATTGTGTCTGGGCAGTCTGAATGACCATATAAATGGATGTGAACCTCTTTGGGCTGATTTCCTGTTACACCAGATTTATGATGATATAACAGCATTAGCTCTGACTGCTCTGCACTGAGATCAGTCTGGGGCATCAGAGTGGGGTGGGAGAGGTGTGCATTCAGTGATGGGAAGCACTGCTCCAGGACAGCAGGATGGATGTGTAAGCAAGGCCTGGAAATACAGTTGTAATGTCTTCCTTCTTTAGAAAAGTCTCCAGGGGGAGAAGCAGTCCAGGAAAGTACAAGAGTCTTGTGGGGGATTCTTCCCTCTCTCTGGAAAGGCATGGTGGAAGTATTCTCCCTGGTGGTGGATGGAGCTGAGCTGTGTGACAAGAGGTGCAGCTTCTTCTTACGTCTGCAAAGTGCTCTCATTTTTGGCTTTCAGAGAGCAGTGAAGGTGAGAAACTGTTACTGGAGCATCATCCCATGTGCCTAAGCACAGCCCACCAGCAGCGGCAGCTGCAGGAGTCCCCCTGCCCCTCCTGCCCTGCCCTAGAGCTCATGGGCACATGTTTGGCTGCAGCCCAGTCCAAGTCTGCCCAAGGCATTGCTGTTCTCAGGTACCAATCAATGAGTAGAGGCAGAATAAAAACTTTGTACCCTGATGCACACTTTCAGCACCCTTTCTTTCCCATCTACAGGATGCAGGATGCCAGTTTCTGGCTCTGAGAGGGTCCTGAGCTGCCCTCTCTGTTGGCCTATCCCTGGTCCATCCCCAGCACCAGCTGGGATTCAGACAGCAACTCCCAAACACTGGCCATGGTGGATGTGGGCTTGGAAAAAGGATTCTCACACCACTCTGGAGATCAGAAGGTACCTGTTGGAAAGCCCACTGAAGGGTATTAAGGCCTGACAGAGGTATGTTCCCCCCTGTGCTGGGGGTGGCACTGGGTGGGAAGGTTAGCCCAGTGTGGTGGAAACAATGACAACTGAAATACCTCTAAACTGGGGAAAACCAGTGCTACAGACACTCACGGGGTCTGGGCTCATGCTGAGAGTTGGATACTGCATGCAGGTTTTCTGCATTCCCTATGGGGATTTTTTAAAACAGATGCAATTAAAAGTAAAGTATAAGGAAATGGTGCCAGAGATGCATCTTTAACACCCAGATAGCTGGCTCCCTGCTGCAGGGGGTTTTGCCTATACCCCTGGCTTTCAGTGAAGGCTGTGGGAAGTATGAACCTACCTCTTCCTGCAGAGATGTGGGACACCCCAGAACGTGCACAGGGCATCTGTGCTGCTGCCCGTGGCAGAGGAGAGAAAGCTGGGAAGGAAAGCTCAATGCCTCTGCTTGCTGCTGTGTGTTTGTGTGGTGGAGGTGAGCATAGGAAAAACAAATGGCTCCATTTCAAATTTGCCTGACTTGTTCCTCTCTCACTCCTTGGACGGGGGCTGCTTTGCTCTCCTGCTCAGTTGAATGGTGAAGGGACAATAATGCTGCTCTGCACTGGGGAGCTCCCTGGGGCCTGGGGGAAAACTTTCTTCATGGGAGAGAATGGGTGTTACGGCTCCTTCTCTCTCACACTTTCTACCAGGGATGGGTTAAAAACTAAAGACAACTTTCTAGAGCTGCCTGGGGAAATGACACTGGACCTCCTTCCTCAGAGGCAGGGAAGACGTTCAGAAGCTTATGCAAACCTGTGGAGAAACCAAATCCTTTGTTCTTAAACCTTTCCATGGCTCTCTTCATCCCATGAGATCAGCCTTGGACACGAGTGTCTTGGATGCCTGGATCAGTCTTGGAACGTCCTCTGGGTACTTTTAAATTAAAAACTCCAGTTCCGTGGTCCTGACCCTCCTCACAGCCCTGCATTCTCTCTCTGTAGTGGTGACCACTCTCTCCTCTCAGATGTCACCGGAAAGCATTGCTTAACCTCAGTGCATCTCCCTCCCCCCTTCACCATTATTACCCTGTGCTGGAATTGCATTCCTGGCTGCTTTCCTGGGAGGCAGGGTGCGGGTTTCTGCTGCGTGGGATAACGGGCTCCAGCCGCGGCCCGGGACACGGTGCCCTGGTGAGAGGAGCGTGTCCCTCTCGGTGCCATCACCCGGGCTGACAAGGGTGCCACCGGCCATGGGGACACGTGTACACCCCGGCCCTGCTGGCACTGCAGCAGCACAGCTGGCAGGCAGGGATACTCTGCCATGGCTGACCTGTGCCCCCTCAGAGCCGGTGGTCTAAGGGCTGAAAGTCATCAGATGCCGTCACCCATCCCCAGCGAGGTATGGCAGCTGGATGGCTCTGGAGCCCACAGCTGCAGTGAGGGGACCTGGGTTTGTCCTGCTTCTGAGAAACGCTCGGTAAAGAGGCAATGCTTTATCACCCTCTGTGACACCATTACTTTACAGTGCTGTGGTTTACAGTATGTTTAGAAGGCTGAATCAGTCTCCATCCATCTCTTACCTTCTAACTTGCAACAGCTGCTCGTTGCTACGTTTGTCTTTGTGAACAAGAAAAGTGATAATTCTTCGCTCAGGTAAAGATAAATACGGTGGAGGTTTACCTGTCGTGTGCGGGTGCGTGTCACACAGTGTGTTGTGAGAATAGACAAAGCCTGCAATGCATAAATGCTCTACATACGTGTGCGTGCATGTGTCTAACGTTGGTGCAGCCAGACGTTTCCAAGGTTGCATGTATGGTGGGCATATTTGCACCTCTCTGCAGAAAAGCTGTTTTCATATGTGTGTGATTGCACACGTAAATATTGTCAGGAAAAACCCAAATCAAGTCACTATAGATAGCATCATGGAAAATTAAAGATGAAGCTAAGAAGAGACAGCATTAATAACCAGGCTGTTATGTCACCAGTCAAGAAAGATGCCTTATGAACAGGAAAAAAGAGCACGTGGAAATCTTTAAGTAATATACACAAGCATCACAGGCACCCACCCCAGGAGCACATGCATTTAAAGGATGTGTGTGTGTTTGTGTTTGTGTGGGTGTTTTATGCATCTGGAAAGGCTCCTTGAGACAACTGAACACAAAGCCAGCATGTGTTTGTGTTAGGTTGAGATGCTGGCATTAAGATGATTATGTGAGTCTATTAGCAGGGTGTTATGACTCCAATTTCACTTAACATCTGAGTTCACATTAAAATATGCCCTTGGCCTGACAAGGCATTATTAACTTGCATTTAATAAAAATAAAATATTACATTTAAAAAAATTGAAAGCTGACAAATTTGATTTAAATGAATACTGAACTCCAGGCAAATGTGTTGCTTGAACTCTGCCTGCTGTACTGGAACTGACAGGAAGCATTAAAATAATCCTGAGTGGTCAATATGTGATTAAATATCACATGTCAAGCTTAGTAGGAATATTCCTTCCAAAGAAAATTATATTGTTAAAAATAAGTGACAAATTCTAAGCAGCTCCTTCAAATTCATAAAGATATGTGAAAGAATGGAAGTAGGCTTATAATAAACTGGGATGTCTGCAGGGGACAGAGAATGTGCTGTCTCCTACACAGAGCCATATAGAACATCTACAGGTAATCAGATAAAAATGATTGCACGTATTTGAAGCAATAAATTTCCTTTGCATTTGCCATAGAACATAAAGAGAAGAGACATCCTACATTTTCACACCATGTTTTCATCTGAAAGTTTTTGCTGTCATGCTGTTCTATTTAAAGGGTTTATTTGTTTGTATAGAGACTCAAGCATGTATATGTGTACATACATGCCTAGATATATATATATACATGCTAAAGCCATCATAAGTGATGTTCAGACTGAGAGAAGGAAAACTAAGATTTTAGAGGAAATAATTGTAACAGTAATAGTAAAATGCCCCTCTCCATTCCACCATTGGATGTTTGGGAACACTAATGCATCATGGCTTTCTTTCTGTTTCAGATTCCAGCTGGGAGAACATGCTTAAACATGATCAACTTTCATCATGTGTTTGATGAAAGACAGACATAGATGTCATTGCTTCCACTTGCTTCAACAGGATCAATCCAGGATTACTGGGGTGCAATAAGGGTAGTGCCCAGAAGTCTATTTAGATTAGATACAGCAACAAAATATTGGAATCTACAGCTTCCAAGATAAATGACTCAATATGCCTAGGTCAAGAGGTGACTGAAGTCAGGTGAGATCTGAGACCTATTTATCACTGCCTGAGCTCAAATTATGTTTTAAATATTGTCAGAAATGAAAAACTGCTGCCAGATGGTGTCATGTTAATTCATCTCACTGTACTCAGAAACTGTCCTTCAGTTCCATCATGGTGCATTAGTGGGGTACCTGTCAGAGATCCTGCTTTTGCTGAGAAGCAGGGGCTCTGCTCAGCCCTTGCTCCCTGCTTGCAAGATGGATGTGTTGCATTTCTGTGGCACGTGGTTTTAGAGATCTGTACAGCACATATGGGGCTGAGACATGGCTCTTCTTGGAAAGCAGTGGATGTTGGGTGGTAAGAGATTTGAGGCCTCGTTAGCTCTCACTTGATTGAGAAATCTGCTATTCTACCCACCTGGTCCAGGGAAATGGGTTTATTGGTCTGTAGAAAGAGGCATATGGGGATGAAGACTTTGACCCTGGTGCATTAGTGCAAACGGCCTTGAAGTTCTCCCATGCACTGCACAGGGCTGGCACAACTGTCCTGTTCTTTTCCTCTGCTCCCATTTCAGGACTGTAAGAAGTGTGCCACCCTGCTTATCCCTGTTGTCCCCTGGGCAAAGGCTGGGAATGTTCTAGTTTACAGTGTTCAAGGGAACATAAAATGACATCGATCAATTTTATGCTTCTCCTCTCTCCCTCGCACATCTGCTCTTCTTCCCGAGCCCTGCCTTCAGCTCTGGCTTCAAGCACAGTGCTTGAGCCCTCCAGCAGCAGTGGGATGAGGGTCCTTGGATCAGGATTTCCTCCACTCCGATGTGATTCATGCTGGCTGCCTCGGATCTCCCTGCAAGCTGGCTTACAGCCAAGGCTCTCCCCAGCAAACCTGGCCTCCTGGTTCCAGGGTGCCTGAGAACTCTGCTTCCCATGGCTACCACATACTGCTCCACGGGTTTTGTCGAGGCAGAGAGTTGGGCCTGAGTAAGGACATAATATGTTTGATCACTCACCGCCAAGCCGGGGAACCTCAGACTCTCTCACCCCCAAAAGCCGGTCTCCAACTCTCTTTTTCCTGGTTGTATGAGTAGAGAAAAATACAGGACTTCTCTAAAGTCCAGCATAGCTAGAGGGGTTCTTTCTAAATGTGGAGGCTATGACAAGACAGCATCTTGTGGTAGTGGTAAAACCGTAAAACCAGCAGAGTGGAGTGATGCTCAGAGCTCTGCTCTGTGCCCTGTGCAAAGGGTAGTTTGAGCTGGAAACTATTGCAGTAGCCAGGGCATTGTTGTTTGAGCACAGGAAGAAACCAAAAGCTCAAGGATGGTTAGTCTTCTTGTGGGAAGGTGTTACTGTGCCCTCTGGGTTGGCTTATTTCCATGCTAGCACTGGAAATGGTATTTCACTGGATGAAGAGAATACAGTGTGGTTTAGAATGTAGAATTAGTGTAGAATACAGTAGTGTCCTACCTTGTGCTACTGAAATAGGCTCAGAGCCTGACAGATGTACATACACCGAGGTCCTTACCTCCTCCACACGTGGCAAATACACCATTCTCTTTTCCAGTATGTGACTTCCTGTGGGGTGCAGGAGCTGAAGTAGCAGAGGGGTCTCTGGGCAGCCCCAGCTACAGGGAATGGCTGTGGCCACAGCAAGGGCCATGGTGCTGCCTGGCTGGCTAGGGTGAGATGTTTGGCTGTGTGTCCTTCTGCTTTCACAGCTCTGCTGAAGAGGAGAAAGACTTCATCATCGTGGCAAGTGTTGCTGCAGCCAGGGAGTGAGAGCATGTCCGTTTGGGATGCAGATGAGACAGTTCCCAGCAATCAGGAGGATGGGGTAAAGTGGGACACACTAGCAACAAGCAAATTATCAAGCCTGTAAGCATAAAGATTGCAAATGTCTCCTGGTTTCTTAAATTATTATTTTTGGCAGGGTTGCATATGTTCTCTGTGCTCATTCCATGAATCCAGCTGATTATTATTCCAATCACCAGAGGAAGAGAGAGTCACATTAATTTGTAGTAATTAATAGCACTGATGCATTTGACAGCGCATGTTAACAAGCCTCTTTGATTGTTTGGATCTCTAACTGCGGCCCTTCTTGTTTGCATCTCCTCCGAGGAATTCATAATATCAAAGCTTAACGGTATCTGATACTTGTCAAAATGCAATTTATAAAAGTTTAATTCTTTTATTGATTTAGTTTGGTTTTGATGCCTGCAGAGTCAGCTCCCTTGACAGAACTTAGCGGATTCAAATGCTTGTCACCAGCTCGGCCTCCTTTTTGCAGGGAACAATTGCCATAGGCCAAGCCAACAGGCATGGTTTAATTGCCATTAATTAAAAGCATAAATCTCTTTTTTCTTCAGTTGCTCTGCTCTTAAAGGGGGCTGCATCTCTCTCTCTTTTCCTGTGTTTGTCAGAACACCTTCTGGCAAGTAAAGTTAACCCATTCCGTCTTCCCAAGCACTTTCTGGAATAATCTTTTGAAGCATAACTCTTATGATCTGATGTGAAATGCATGCGGTTCGGTGATATTTAACAAACTGGATTTCTTCTTTATTGCAGTATAATGAGGTCAAATGAATCCCTCCATGGGTTGTATACATGCTTAAATGGTTTCTGCATCAAATCCTTTTTGACAGCAAATAAAACAGCAGCCAAACAAAACATCAGCTACTTAAAATTGGCCGGAAAATCAGAACATAGTGTGATTGGCAAAAATGAAATTAAAAAGAAATCCCAGTGTGAGCCCCCCTACTCGCGGTAGGTGGGAGGGCCGGGGCCCGGCGGGGGTGCCGCCACCTCGGCCGCTGTCGTCGGGGCGCGGTCGCTGCAAGCGGACCGGATGATGGCTCTAAAGCGTTTACACATATTAGTTTAGCTGCATCTGGCAGGGCTGCTGGAGCGGGGCCGGCCGCCGTCCCGTCGCGATGGGGCGAGCGGGGCCGGGGCAACCGGCGCGAAGGATCCCGCCTCGCCTGGCGCGAAGGATCCCGGCCTCGCCTGGGGCGGCTCCCTGGCGCTGCCACCCCTTCTGCTCGCTCGCTTGTTTGTTTGTTTGTTTGTGTAGGGCCGCTCCCCCCCGACCTACATGACGCTGCCAAGCGAGTGCTGAGAGAGAGGCTCCCTCGTGGTTTCTTTTGCCGCTTAGGGAGGGGCGAAGAGCCTCCAATTAAAACCAAAATAAGCTGCTTTAGTGGTCTTTTAAATTGACAAGTGAACAATGATTTTAGTATTGGTATCTGTCAAAGGTCCTGGAAAATCCACCGCTGATAAGGCCCAACGCTTCCAATTAGGAGGCGCGCGG
>NC_052023.1:15928117-15963117 GCF_015832195.1 Motacilla alba alba | reverse complement strand
GCCGTGCTGCCAGCCCTCCCCGCCCCGGGGCTGCGGCGGCCGCGCTGCCTCGGGCCCCGTCCGCGCGGGACGCCCGTCGGGGACAGCGGGGGCGGCCGCCACCGCCGCCCAGCGGACAAGGGCGGCCCTACACCTCTTTCGGGCCCTCCGCTCCCGCACCGGCCCCCGGGCTCGCACCGACGCCTAAAGCCCGGCGGCAAAGCGTACGGCTGGCTGCCCCGGCTGCCCGTGGGGCGGCGGACGGCGATGCGGGCCCGCTGGGATGCAGCGGGCGATGTTTGGTAGCGAAGGCTGCCCGTGGGCCGGCTTTCCTGACGTTGAAAAAAGCCTTCTCCGAAGTGCGGCACTGAGGCCGGGACCTGCTTCCGCCGCGGTACCCAGAGAAGACCGGTGATCTTCGCGTAGGGCACCGGTGACCGGTGAGTCCCAGGCAAGCACCTGGACTTTTACCGGCGATGACACCACAAACTCCTCGCCACGCTCCTCACGAGGGAAGGCAGGCCCCAAGCCGTCGGAAGCGGAGCAGAGGGCCACGGCACATTGCACATCGCCATCTGTCGTGTCGGGGCGCAGCTCCTCATCCCGCACCGCTGTCCCGGGCTGCGGCGTCTCACGTCGGATCCAAACGTCCGTAACGAGTTACCGGCTGAACATGGTCCCTCGTGCTCTTTGTGCTTCCCGTGCGCTCCCCGCACCCCTCCGTACCTCTGAGCAGGACTGTTTACCCAGGAAACAGAACGCGGTGGGAAGCTTGGTGGAGGCGCACCCGCGTTGCCGCCGCACCCGCACAACAGCACTGTGCAGGGCCGGACTGGGCACTCCCGGTTACGGGGCAGGCAGGACAATGAGCGGGTTTAGAAGGGACCTTCGTGTCCTCCATCCCCGAACCTTGCTCCAGGCAGACAGTGGACACTCATCACCGGGACAGCCGTCGTAAGCGGAGCGGGGATGCCAGCGGCCCCACACACAAGGCAGTACTTAGTGCCGTCGCTAAACACCAGCCCCCCAAAAGTCCCTCTTGCAGTCATCCTGCCCTAATCCTTTCCTGCGCCCCCACTGCTGTGCCCCGTTCCCCCGCGGCCCCGAGGTCTGCGGTCGCGGATGATGTTTTCGGGGCTGGTCGGGTCTAGGGGCTACTGAAGGCCGGGAGGGGGGATGCCGGGCTGCGCTACACAGGACCTTGGAAATTGTAATTACTACTAAAATAAAACTCAGAGAACTCTAAATCATTCATTATCACCTTTATAATTACTCTTCTAATTAGCTTGACACGCCGCTTCATCAGGATTAATACGACGTCTTGTCGCTGGCACTTCCCATTATTCTGACATTTAGCCGGGGAACCGTCCCGGGAACACCGGATGATACTCTCCGGGGGATCCGATCCGGCGACCGGGGAATCGAGGCCCGACGGGGCGGCGGCGGGGACGGGGACGGGCCCGGGCGGGAGCGAGGGCGCGCCCCCCCATCCCGCGTCCGTCCCCGCCGCCGCCGCCGATTGGCTGCGGCCCGCGCTGCGTCAGCCCCCTCTCGGCGCTCCGCCAATGGGGGCGGGCAGCGGCGGCGGCAAAAGCCCGGGTTTATAATAAACGGCGGGGGGGACGCGGCGGCTGTGACGTCACGGGGGGAGTCGCCGCCGCCGAGAGGAGCTCGGTGGGCACGGGCGGGCGCGCCGCAGTGGCCGGTGTCCGCCCCGCTCCGCGCCCGCAACTTCCCGCAACAAAGTTGGTTAGCGGCGAACCGGCCCGGCGGCGATGTGGGGCTCGGCGAGGGCCCCGAGTTAGTGTCGACCGCGCCGCCGGTGCGCGGGTTGGGGTAACCCGGTTCCGCCCCCCATCCCTTCTCCTCCACCCCCGGTGAGAGACCCCCGCGGCCGCCCACGGGGATGCGGACGCGGCGCTGAGCGTTTCGCCATGGAGGGGCCGAGCGGGTCCAGCTTCGGGATAGATACGATCCTGTCGGGTGGCAGCACCGGCAGCCCCGGAGTCATGAACGGAGATTTTCGCCCCCACGGCGACGGCCGGCCGGCGGATTTTAGGAGCCAGGCCACGCCGTCCCCCTGCTCGGAAATCGACACGGTGGGAACGGCGCCCTCATCGCCCATCTCGGTGAGCATGGAACACCCCGAGCCGCACCTGGGGGTGGCGGAGAACCTCCCGCCGCCGCCGCCGCACCACCTCCACCTTGGCCCACACCCGCCGCCGCCGCCGAGTTTGCAGCCGTCGCCCCCGCAGCCACCGCCTCCACAGCTGGGCTCGGCCAGCTCCGGCCCCAGGACTTCCACCTCCTCTTTTTTAATTAAGGACATTTTGGGCGACAGCAAACCGCTAGCGGCGTGTGCACCTTACAGTACCAGCGTCCCCTCTCCCCACCATACTCCCAAGCAGGAGGGCAGCGCGGCACCGGAGAGCTTCAGGCCCAAACTCGAGCAGGAGGACGGTAAAGCCAAGCTCGACAAGCGCGACGACACGCAGGGGGACATCAAATGCCACGGTGAGTACGGCGCGGCCCGGCTCCGCACCGGCTCGGCCGCCGGTACAACCGGCGCCGCGGTGCTCGGCCTCATTGGTGGAACGAAAATCGGGGAGAAAATCTGCGGCTGGAGCGCTCGCTCTGCCGCGGCCACTCAGTGATCCTGGCTACCGCGGGGATAAGGTCGGTAGGAAATGAAATAAAATGAAATAGCTTTTTTTAAATTTTTATTTTCTTTTTTTTTTTTTAATATCTGTTGGTCTTTCCTCTTTTTAATCTTTTTTTTTTCTCCCTCTCTTTTTTATTTTTTTTAATTTGGCTTCCCCGTTTTTAAGGAAGTAGCCCGACCAGTGGGATCGCATGGGAAATCAGACTGTATTTATTTTTAATGCAAATGCACATAAATGATTCTCTGGCTTTCTAAGAACCGGCGGCTCAGCTGCAGTTAGTGCATTCAGCCTTTTTATTTATGCTCATTCTCTCTAAAATTAAGATGAAAAATTCTACTTCCCCAGTTAATAGCAAATAAGCGAGAAAAAAAAAAACCCAAAACAAACCAAACCCAAACAAACCCACCCAACTTTTAATTTAAAATAAAATAATAATAATAACAACAACAACTCGGCCCGCGCTCGGCGTAGTGAGATGTGAGGGCTTTGTGCGTTTGGCAAAACCCTCGCGTTTTCCCTGCGCCGGGATAGAATGTTTATTTCTCCATCTTCAATTTTTTTTTCAATTAGGGATTTTGTGCTGATGGGGAAGCCCCCGCCGTGCGGGATTCGGAAGTGAAAATAGCTATGTGTGCGTGGGAAGGGGAAAGGAGGAAAAGAGTGAGGAAAGGCAAGCAGGGAGAGGGTATATTTTCCCAACGGTGTCGGCGGATCTGTCCTTCCCGCCGGCAGCCCGGTGCAGCCGAGAGGCAACAGGACAAATTTTCCTAATTTTGCTCAATTGAGCTATTTTCGCCAGACTCAGAGCGGCGCGGTGCCCGCGAGTGCAGCTCATTTTGCTCTTTTAGCATTAGCATACGAGTGCCCAAACCAGATGTACAGTCTGGTCTGGCCATTTTTGTGTGCACCAACCTCCCCAGTGGGTCAATTAGGGAGATTATTGTTCTTCCTGCGGGGAAGATCAAGGAGCGCCACAAACTGGGGCCCGAGTGGAGCCGGATTGACAGATCGATTTCCCGGCGTTTCGGGCCGGGGGGAGAGGGCAGAAAATAACGAAAGCCCTGTAG
This sequence comes from Motacilla alba alba, assembly GCF_015832195.1. Lineage (NCBI taxonomy): Eukaryota > Metazoa > Chordata > Aves > Passeriformes > Motacillidae > Motacilla > Motacilla alba. The sequence goes on along the minus strand of NC_052023.1, from coordinate 15,959,408 downwards.
TTGGGAAACGGAGAGCGGGAATCCCGCTGTTCCCCGGACGGGCTCGCCGCCACCACCCCCCGCCATAATTGACCGTTCCCTCCGTGTCCCGGAGAAGTCCCCGGGGAGGGGGCGGTGGGGCCCGGTAACCGGGGCGGGGCGGGGGCCGAGCCGGTGTCCCGCCGGTCCTCACTGTTCTTGGGCTCACACACAGGGACAAAGGAAGAGGGCGATCGGGAGATCAGCAGCAGCCGGGACAGCCCGCCGGTGCGGGCCAAGAAGCCTCGGAAGGCACGAACAGCTTTCTCCGACCATCAACTCAACCAGCTGGAGCGCAGCTTCGAGCGGCAGAAGTACCTGAGCGTGCAGGACCGCATGGACTTGGCCGCCGCCCTCAACCTCACCGACACGCAGGTCAAAACCTGGTACCAGAACCGGAGGTAAGGCGGGCCCCGTCAGGGCGGCGGCCCCGGGGAGCCGGGGGCGGGCTTACGCCGCTGGGTTTCTGCCTGCGGGAGCCCGGGGTGCTGCGGGGAGCTCCCGGCTGCTGTCCCGCGCCCTCCCCGGCGATGGGCTGGGGGGTCCGGCTCCTGTCAACGCTGCCGTAATTTTCTGTCTCATTACATACGGTTGCAGCCACCCTAATTCTGTCGCAAACCATTAGTGTCAGCGCGTTGCGATCTAACCGTGTACCGCGGTTATTAATTTGGCCGGAGTCGCCGTATGCATGTGTCGGGGGGTGCGGGGCTCGGAGGGGAAAGCAGGCAGAGCCGGAAAGATCGCACCGTGTACGGGCCCACGGGGACAATACGCTCCGTCGGGGCAGCTCAGGGGATGGGCTCGCCGCCCGCGGAGCCCCGCGAAAGCGGCCTGGCTGCCCCGCCGCGGCGCCCGCCCTGCAGCCTCTTGCTCCCCCCGGCAGGACGAAGTGGAAGCGACAGACGGCGGTGGGCCTGGAGCTGCTGGCCGAGGCCGGGAACTACTCAGCGCTGCAGCGGATGTTCCCCTCGCCCTATTTCTATCACCCCAGCCTGCTGGGCAGCATGGACAGCACGACGGCAGCTGCGGCGGCCGCAGCCATGTACAGCAGCATGTACCGGACTCCCCCCGCGCCGCACCCCCAGCTCCAGCGGCCGCTGGTGCCGCGGGTGCTGATCCACGGGCTGGGGCCCGGCGGGCAGCCGGCCCTCAATCCCCTGGCCAACCCCATGCCCGGCACCCCGCACCCCCGGTGAAACGGCACCGCGGTCCCCGCAACGAGCCCTTCCCCTCCCCGTCCCCAAACAAGCCCCAGCACCGCAGAGGAGGAAGCGAGGGGAAGCCGAGGGGCAGGAGCTTCTGCAGGCAGTCACCGGCCACCGAGGGAGGCGATCAGTCAGAGCAGGGACTCTTGAAACGTGAACCCAGAGCCAAGCCCGTAAGTGAAACGACCACACGCGGGGGAAGGCGGGCAGAGCCGCGGGGCGACCCGCCGACCTCGGCTCCTGCGAGGCAGGACTTGGAGCTCGGAGAGAGAGTTACGGAGGGGGTGGAGGAGAGGGAGAGGGAGCCCGAGCCCGAGCCCGCCGGAGAGACTAACGGCTGCAGAGGACAGAGGGAATGAGAGCGCCTCGACCCCCGACCGGCGGAGAAGACCGGGGGAACGGAGAACTTTGCACTGATTTTTCTCATTACCTTTTTTTTTTTTCTTATTGAAAAGTGGCATGCTCCCTAATGCGAACAGAATTGTACAGACCGAGTGCTGAGTGCTATATCATATTTATTATATGTCGTCCAAAAAAAGGAGAAAAAAATCACTTCTATACGTTAGTTTAAAACGAACAAACGTGGTTCTTCCCTATCCCTTTTCATGTCTTTTTGGATTCAGTAAAATAAATGCTTAGATGACAAAATATAGATTTTTTTTTTTGTGATTGAAAAATCACAGGGGAAAAAAAAGGAAAAAAATAAACTTTATCTTTTTTAAACAAACGCGAAAATTCAAGGTAGCTAATTTCCCCGTGACGAGAACTCGGGAAATTCGGAGTAGAAAAGGCAGATGCCACTTTTTTATTTTGAATATTATATTGAATATATTTTGAATTTTAGGCTCATTGTTTCTTAACGGACGCTGTTTTTCCCTATCTGTATTTTAAAGGAAAATCAAATCCCCGCAGGTGTCGAGCCCCTTCCTGTTATTTTAAGCACCTGGGCAGGGCGTTAACGGGTAGTGGCTCTGGCCCCTTGGGGGCAGGTGCGCCGGGGCCGTGCAGAGCTTGGGGACGTGGCCCCGGCTCGGCAGCTGTCTCCGCACGGAGCTGGGACAGGCAGTGAGCGCCGGCGGTCAGGGTGAGTAACGAGGGGAAACAGGCAGGGAGGGCGGAGGGGTCCCGGCGGACACGGAGCTCCCGAGCCCCGCTGGCCTTTGAACTTTACCACAGTGTGTGCCCGTTCCCCCCTCCCCATCGCTTCCCCTGGCAGCTTCCCTGCCGAGCGCCTCCCTTCCCCAAGCCGGCGTGGGCCGCCCGGCCGTCCCGCGGGGGCAGAGGGGCTGCGGGTCGGGACTGGGGGCTGTGACCCTCCTCTGGACCCGGGGGATGGCTCTGTCCCCAGCCGTTGGAGGTGAACACCCCCCTGCGAAATTAGAAAGTTATACAGCAATTACCTATAAAACATTCATAAAGTCCCATATTATCCTCTCCTCTGAGGGTTTGGCGCTTCGTTGTTGTTTTTTTTTTTCCTCTCTATTTTTGCTCGTGGGTCCCTTTTCTTTTAAGATAGAAGGGGAAAAAAAAAAAAAAACCAAAACGAAAAAAGGAAAAGAGAAGCCTCCGGGCACGTTTATTTGGGCTTTGCTAATTAGCGAGCGGCTTGCTGATTTATGTGCTAATAAATTCGCGTTAAAACCATATTGACCTTTGCCTTGATCTAACAAAAGGGGAGCGGGTCGGGAACGCCCACTTCAGTTTTTGCCCGCGTTGCGGCGACTGCTGAGTATTCCCCCGCGCCTTCGCCGTGGCGCCCGAGTAGCCCCGGTGGAACGAACCGGTGGAACGAACCGGAAGCAGGTCCCTGAATGGCCCGAGCAGTCCGGCCGCTCCGCATCGCCGCCAAGGTTTTCCCGGGAAACCCATCCTATGCGGGCTGGGGAAGGAGGTAGGGGATTTGGACTCGTTAGGGCCTTTTCCTTAGTCTAAGCAACAAATCTTTCCTAAAGGAGGAAATCCAGCTGGAAAAGGTAGCCTCAGCTCGTTGTTCTCGATGGCTCGGTTTTGACTGCATCAACTCGCTGAAAAGTAGCGAAAACAAGGAAGGAAAGTTCATGCAAAATAGATGAGTGGCCCCCTCACGAGCAGGGCCTGCCGCGGGGTGCCCACCGGGGCAGGGAGTTTTTGGTGCTTTGGGAACGGCAGCAAAGGAGCGAGAGGAGTGAGGCGGGGCTGGGGGCTGCCGGTGTCGTGTAGGACGATGTCTAAACCAGGGGTGCTGGAGGAGGGGGGCGAAGAACCGCTACCTCCCATGAAACATATTTCCAGACCCAACTGAAAAGTGCGTGTAAACGGGAGGAGGTTTGGGGCAAGAATCGCTCTTTTTCACTCTTCTTTTCCCCGCGTGGGAAGTAGGGCTGCAAACGTAAGTTCTTCGTTTGTCTCGCTCCCCGTTCGCGCCGGGATAGAGCCGACCCAAGGTCAGGCTGCCCTGAAATTGCTCGGCCGGGTCGCCTGGCTGCGACCTTGTAGGAACAGGTTTAGTTGCCTTTTTCAAAGCCCCGGCAAGCGGGCCCGCATTACAGCGCGCTGCGGCAGGACAAAGAGCCGTGCGCCCGGCCGGGATGCGCGGGGCTGCCTCCCGCCGCCCGGTCCAGCGCGGTGAACGGCGCGGGGCCAGGCACCGCTCGCGGCTCGGCGCCCTTGGCTACGCCGCCTTCCCGGCCGCGTCGATCGTGTTTCTCCCCTTTCCATTCCCGGACAGCTGCTTTCGCCGCGACCGCCCCAGATTTGGCGCGGAGCTGCTGAATTACCGCGGTGTCGGTCCCTCTCCAGCCTTTGCCCTTGCCTCGGCCAGGACCTGCTCTCGGCCCTGGAAGTGGTTGCGAACAACTAAGCTCATCTGTTGCCAGACGAACGGGACGGGCTCTCTCAGCCTCAAACAGCGGGAAATACCGGCTCCCGCTGGAAAAGACCTGGCTGTTGGTGTGCTGGCTGTGCTGAGCTTGGGCACAGTCCGTGTGGCCGTAGCAGGGCTGTCTGTACTCGAGGGACCGCGGCAGCCCGCGGGGTGGCCGGGAGCGAGTGCTCTCCCCGTGCCGGCCAGTGGCCCGCAAGGAGCGGGGCGACTCCGGCCCCTCCGGCCGCGGGGCGCCTGCGCTGCGCCGGGCGGCTGCGGCCCCGCCCGCCCTCAGCACCACGGACAGCTCCGGGAGGGCGGGCTGCCCGGCCCGCACCAGCGCCCCGGGGCAGAGCCCGGCCTTGGGATGTGGGGCGGGCGGCGCGGGAGTCTCCCCTCCTCCGGGACCTCGCAGCCTTCTTCCCCGGCGGCTGCCGGCGGGCGATGGTGAAGATGAAGGAGGCAGGCACAGCCTCCTGCTGCCGAAGCGCTGCCCGTCTCGCCTCCCTGCCACCCAGCACCTGGGAGAGAGTCCCTGTCCTAGCCCGGACCTGGCCCTTCGGCCCCGGGCGCGGGCTGCCTCCCGAAGGCTTTGTGCTGGATGTTAGAGTTTTGCCCGCGCACCGGCAGACGGGTTTAAAAATGGGACCGGGCCGCTCCCCTTCTCCCGTGTCGTGTCGCTCTGGATTGACACCGGCGTGTCCGCCGTGAGACCCAGGAGCCCCTTTGGACTTCCTGTGCTCGGTTCCCCTTTAGTTTGTTTCTTCTGGGCCCTTCTATGTATTTTGCAAGTGGACACGGCACAGGAGGCTCCTTCGAGGAACCCCTGCTACGCTCAGACAAGTCTCGGTGGCTCGCTGAGCTCCGGCTCCGGCAGCAGAGCCGCGGGCAGGCTGCACCGCTGCCCTTGGCTGATGGGCTCTCTTGAGGGATGCAGCAGCAGGATCATGTTTAATTACCTCACCCTCTCGGGGGATTAGCTTGGCCATCGTTACAGCAAAAAGCGAGAAGGGCGACTCCGCTGGGCTGGGGCACGGGATGGGCATTGCCTGTACCGCTCCAAGGGTGCTAGCCGTGGCGTCGCTGTGGCAGCTGGGTGCTCCGGAGTTTAATCTTCTTTCCCAGCCAGGCAGGCGAGTCCGGCTCAGCCGCTGGGACCATTCAGCAGCACCGAGCGGGATTCCCTGCCGTGCCGGTTGCCCCGGTTGCGTTTAACACACCGCCCGCATGTAACGCTATATTGGCGCTCCGGGGCTTGGCTATCACTCCTGCAGGTTTTAGTATTTCTTGTGAGGGTGAGTTTTTAACTTTTGTTATCTTCTGCCTTTCCAGAGTTTACCTCCCTCCAAATTCACACCACGTTTCTGTGCAAATGCGTTTACTGATGATGTAAGTCACACTAAGTCCTTATTGCAGCCCACTCGAAAACCTCGGAAACCGAGGACATAGAGTGAGTGCAGCTAGGCTGAACTCACCTGTGGAAAGAGCAAAAGCCTTCATAATGTATGAAATATTCCCAGGCCAGAGGTGGTGAGCATGGGCGGTGAATAACCGTTTCAGGTTGAAATTTACAGGCTTTCCCCCTCTATTCTGTCTTGCTGCTAAGCCCACGTTTCCCGCCGGTGATACCGCCGGGTTTCTTCCCCATCAGCCGGTTTAGAGGGGAGCTCCGCTTGCAAGAAGACGGGGGTACAGAGCACCTGGCCAAGTGAGGGGGCCCTTTGCCCTCGTCCCGTGGGAGAAACAGCCTGCTCTATTTCGGCGACAGCATCGAAATGACCCCCGCGATCCCTGGAGGGGCACAGCTGAAGGGGACGGAGACCCACCGGGACCGGCGGGGGGCGGGTGTGCGACCCCCGAAGGCGCGAGCTCCCCCGTGCCCCCGTTACATGAAAAAGCCCCGAAATTCTTTCCTCCCTTGGGCTGCTCCAGCCGTTCAAGGGCCGTGGGGCAGCCGGAGCCCGTGCCTGTCTCTGCGTGTTTCCAGCCGGAGAGCCGGTCCAGCCAAGCGCCCATCGCATTAAAACTTCCTTTCCATATTCATATGCCCTATTTTCCACAAGTCGCTTCTATTAATGGAAGCTCACAAACGCCGGTCCTTAAAATTTGCGTATTTCAAAGGAACCCAAGTGAGGCACTTTGCGCTGGCAGCGATGGATGCGGGGCGCGACGGGACCCCGGAGGCTCCCCCGCGGCGCCACCGCCGCGCCCTCCCCGGCGGGAGCCCGCTCAGCCCGGGGCACAGCCGCAGCTCGCCCCCGCCGCTGCACCCGGCCCCGGCCCGCGGGATCGGCGCTCCTCCCTTCCGGCACGGGCACACCGAAGTTGTCCGCGACTGTCTTGTTCCCTCATCTCTGAGAGCCCATGTAGGGCGCTTTAATTGCCACATTTTCAAACCGAGGTAATGGTGGAGATGTCTTAGTAATTACCTTAATGAGATAACACCTTTCCTTCCCTGAACCTACTCATTATCACACTTCTTGTTCAAATTCCAACTACAAAGAGCTATACTTGTAAAAAAAAAAAAAAAAAAAAAAGAAAAAAGAAAAAAAGAAAAGAGGGGGAGAGACCTCTGAAATTTGTTGGGAGGTCTTGTTCCCTTAAAACAAGCACCTTCCATGGATCTTTAGTATATGAACAGAGATCTGTACCTAGTTCCAGGAAAGGATGGCTAGAAGTAAACTAAACATCTGGGGTACCCCTTAATTATTCTTGGTTGGTGTCTTTAGTTTGACCTGTAGGGATGCAAGGGTGTCAAAGTGATGAATTTTAAGATGTTGGGCTGTGAAGACGTGCAGCTGCAAGACTGATGGGTTTAGGAAGGGAATGGTAACAAGGTTAGCTGCATGTGAAGTGTGAATTGAGATTTTTGCAAAGAGACTGTGATTGCAGATGGGCATAATGTTGTACCCTTGCATGAAATCTTGCTATTATTGTATAATGGTCAGACAGAGTGTGAAATGACTTATTACTTTACTTTTATTCTTTAATGAAGTTGGGTAGGGAAGAAGAACTACCAGGAAATCGATAGTGGTGGTGCACAAAAACTGTATGATGGGTGCTGATACATTAAATATTTATTTAGCTTATTGTCACAAACTCCCTCCCAATATTCAGCTATTTCAGAAGGCTAACAAAAATACAACTTGTGGATCTAGACAGCAAAGAAGATGTGCAGAACGAGAGTAATATTTTCTTTTTCATCCTCCCTTTGCAGTATACATGAAGAGGGCGTTTCTCTGTGGCGGCGCAGTGTATACATCGTCTATGTAAAATATAAGGCAGAGATACCTAGATTAAGGCTATGCACACGTGGTTTCTAGGTAGGTTTCCAGCTATTTGATATGTATCTCTCTCCTAAACCTTGCAGCAGGCACGCAGAGATATGTACATTGTTACACTCCCATGTAAATTCAAGTGGCCTTTTCTCCAGCTTGACATGCATGTGCAAATATCTCTCACTTTTTCCATACCAAGCATAGGTGTCCTCATGGGTGGTATCATCCTAAAAACATGCAGGACAACATCTGCCTCTGAATTGGCACAGCAGTGTGTGGGTACATCTGGGCATCTGGAGTGGGTGGACAGCTTAGCCAACATCTAATGACTTGTTTCACACATGATTAGGGTAAAACACCTAGTACCAGAATTTGGTTCAATTGTTCAGCTTCTCTGGTCTTGATGAATATGGATTGAGAAAAAGGAACTGGAGCTGCTTTCTCAGGATAATGTCCTTAAAAAGAGAATTTCCCAGGTGACCAACCTCAGGATGCCTGAGGTTGGGAACAGTTTGGCAAATCCTGTGCTTAGTGGGTTGTCTCAGAGAGCAGCTTCCTCTCACTGTTTGAATACACACCGTAGAGTTGCAGTTTCTTGTATGCCTGCCCCTCTGGAAGGATGCAGCCCATGGCTCAAGGAGTTTCTCAGCCAGCACCTGTCCTGCAATTCCCTCCCCAGACCTTGTCCTCAGATTCAGCACAACCCTTTGCTGACAGTCTGTCTGTGAGTTTTTGCCCTATATTGTCTATGGAGTCTGGCACTGTTACTGAGGTCAGGAAGAACAGGCAAAATGAAGCAAGCTTGGCAGTAATTGCCTACCTCTTCTGTATTAGCATATGGGGTAATAATGCTGCCAGAATTGTGTGAAACACAAAATACATCTGAGGTGTCATCTTTGTCCTTACAATAGTCTTTCAGATTTCCTTCTCATATTCTTGCCTCAACATCTGAACAAGTAGTGTTTCGGGCTTGAAGCTTGTTTCTGTCGAGTTACACTCTGTTGTAGGGTTTGTTTAAAGCAGGACTTGATGCAACAGCAGCAAAAATGCACTGAGGGGCACAAATGGTCCCCTCATGACACAAAAGGGCTTGGAGTAGATCCCTGTCAGGTTTATAGCCCAATAGATTAGCAGGAATGTTGTGGCTTTATAAACTTTTGTTTCATTAAGTGAAGATCTAACAAGAAGGATTCCTGAAAGTTTTAAGAACTGCCTGGTAAAAATTATGAAACAATGCCTGAGAACATAGAAGGGTGGCATGCCACAGCAGACACTGCTACCCCAGCACTGTAAAAGGAACCGGCAGCTTCCCTCCAACTGCTGCTCTAAAGCAGGAAAGAGCAATATGGAAAATGAAGGCTGTCAAAAAAGCCCGTTTGGGGGATTTGCCACTGGTAATTTGGCTGGATCCTGTGGGTTCAAGTACCATCACTATCCCTATACTAAAATAATGTACTTTTTCTGGACTAGAAATTCTGAAATAAGGTTAGATTAATATTTCTTCAGAAGCATCATGGGGTCCGTGGAAAAAGCAGCAAAGCATGTGTCTCCAATGGAGCCCCAGTATAGGCAGTGACAGCTCAATCCATATTATATCCTGTGAGTCTAAAAACGAGTGAGCTTTTCTGCCTAAACAGTGGGAGGTAAGGTAAACACACTGGCAACTTTTTATTTATTTCACTCTTCTGCAGTCTTTTTTCCCCCTTTACTTTCCTCCCTTTCTCCTTTCTCTCTTTCTCTTTCCTTCTCTCTCCACCCCAGTCTGTTTTGCCAAGCATTTGGCAGCATGCTTTGGGAATCCTGCTCATCTTTCCTGGCCACTGGTGGTGGCCACGGGCAGCGTGCCTTACCCGGCACATTGGTGCATGGCTACACAAAGTGTGTGTAGCAAAGCCGTGCCTCTTCCGTGGAGACTAAGCTCATTACAGTACAGTACTCTAAAGCATGCTTAACCTCCCCAGTCTTGGGTGTTGTATCCCAAATCTACTGCAGAGCATGGACACCCCAATTAGCACTTACAATGCACTGTTGACATTTCTCTGGGCCAGCCCAACAGGAATAATTAGATGTGATATCTAACACAAAGTCATTTTTTTTTCCCCAGCAGAGGGTACACTGCAAAATGAAAGCAACATCTACTGCAAGAGCACTTGGCCAGATTTGGCTCTTACATACAGAGTTATGTCTGCAGTGTAACTCAGCTGGCCTCTCCAGCTGTACACTGCCTGTGCCCTGCCTGTCTGCTGTCAGTCTGACCTGCTGGGCTTAGTGCTGGGCCTAAAGCTCTGGATGGGCTGCACAAGAAAGCTGTCTCACACAGCACAGGCTCAGGAAATCTGCTGTAAGCACCCTATCATCTTTCCATTTGGAGATGGAGCATGTGTGGAAACTTGCTCAGCATAAGATCTTCTCATGCTGGAAATGTTGGCAGGTGACTGTGAGGCTGGTCCTACTTCAGTTTCAAGCTCCCATCCCACTGCACACTGGTGGAAAGGCTGGGTTAGGGACTAGGCCAAGTGTTACTGACTGAACATTGTTCTTGGCAGTGGTTTGCAGGATAGAAGGGCTAGGACTGTGCTATCATAAATCCCTCAGCAGCAAGCAAGAAAGCCTATGGAAAAATATATGTGACAGTAAATAGGAAAGAGCTCTCTGCTGCAATGCAGCAGGCTGTCCTCTGACACTGCTAATTGCAGCAACACTTTGAAAATATAAGTGTATGTAGTGAATATTCCTACTTGGCTTTGCTACCATTGCTTGCCTAATTTCATGCATTGCAAACAGAAACTTGGAAAGAACTTGGCAGAGTGAAGAGGATATAAAAATGATAATTTTTCATGTAATAGAGATCACATAGAGATTTCCTTTGTAGTTCACAGCATTTCCATTCCAAGATGCTTGGAGAATTGAAGCATACAAATAGAGAAAATCTGCAAAGTGTTGTCAGGTATTATTTATGTATTATTATTTTTGTTGGAAAAGACATGTAAATATAAAGAATTAGAAAACGGAGCTACTAAAATAAATTATAGTGGAACCCACAATAAATCTAACATGAGAATAAAAGTATAATGAGAACATATTTTCTTCAGCATAAATACAAATCCTGTCTGCATGCTAAAGCCCTATTAATTGGATACTTACTACAGGAATAAATCTTTAAATGTGTAAAAAAATCTTTCTGCTCTGTGATGAAATATAAATATCACCAGATTTATTAAAGAAAAAAATTCTGCTAAATGACTACTTCTCTTACATACTAATTTATGCTTATGCTGCATCTGAAAGAACTCATCCTGATGTGAATATCAGCTAAATGAATGAAGCTGTAAAAGAAAAAAGGTTTAATGTGCATGACGAGAAGTTGCTTATATCAGGCACGGCAGGTTTCAATGAAGTTTTATATTATGAAGTAGAGGAAAGGTGATAGTCTCTTAAGAGACATAATATTTATCCCATGAGTGACATAATAGTTCATAACTCACCAGAGAACAAGGCTCAAGTGAGTCATATATATTTTATGGCACAATTGGGATTAATACCGTACTTCAGAAAGGAATGCATAACCCATTCTATTTATATGGAGTGGTGGTTTAAAATTCACCCTCTTCCCTCAGCCTTTCTCCTACCCTTTGGGATCAAAGTACAAGACAGGGACTTGAAAAGAATGGATGAGGATGTTGGGTGAGAAACGGATAATGTGTCAAGGAACTGCTACAGCATCATCATTTGCCAGGAGTTGCCCTGGCATGGCATTTGAAAATTCTGACTTTCTAGTGACAGCTGCCCAGAGGCCCAGAGGAAGAGGCCCTGAGCTGCTGCACTGTAGGGTTTTTTATTGGTTGATCTTGGTGTTTTGGTGGGAAGGCAAGAGATGCTGGCTTCAGTCTCTGCTGCTTGCAGCCTCCATGGTGGAGTTCAGTTGTCCCAAATTCCTTCTGCAATGTCACTGTTTTGCCACTGTCCTCATCAGGGTGCGTTTGTCAGGATGCAGTGCAAGGAAAGGGGCATCCCAGGAGGATGCTCACCCTACTCTTGCCTGTCAAAGCTTCGGGGGTATCTGCTTCTTTTGTATATGTCACAAATGGGATGTTCAAAGACAGTAGATGTGGTGTTAAATTCTTGTCTTGGGAAAATCCCATGTTTCACTCCATTGAAGGCCTGTTGTAGTCTTTTGGATGGTTTCCTGAAATGTGGCTTAGAGCAGAAATTTAAAACACAAGTTGGTTGCATTCCAAAGAAAAAGCTCCTCTTAAATTGTATCTAAAGAGCGGGGCCATAATTCTCCTCATCAGCAAAATTGCTGGGAAAAACAAAAGCTGCTGAACTTCTGAAGGCAGCATGTGGCAATTTGGAAAAATTCCTTTACCTAGGCTGGGGGATGATAGTGGAGGTTAAGGTGTCACTGGGAAACAAGCTGCCTGTGCCCCAGAGAACCCTTAGTGTTTCTGACGAGACCTCACTTATGCTCCTTCCATGCCAATGTCCACTTCTGGTTAGTGATCTCACCTGTAAGATATTGAGATAAGCCAGCTGAGGACAAGAGATTTAACAGGAAAACCAGCTTTGTTCTCCCTGATTGGAAAGAGATTTTTTTGGGCGGAGCGAGATAAAACAGGATGAAGGTATCAAAATGTTGTAAGGAAGGATGCAATTTGGGACAACATTGCAGAGATTTATGGGGAGGTTTGGCTGGAGAAGGGTTTGCTCTCAGCAGTCTCCTGTTGCTGAGGAGCCCTGGTCTAGCTGGGAGGATCAAGCCAGGCTTACCGTGTGGGGCTGTGCTGGCAGGATGTGCATCAGGGCAAAATGAGCTGAAATGGGGAGCCCTGCCACCTCCATGGACCCATCCGGCCCATAGAGAAATCCAGGGCTCCTCACGTGGGCTGTCATGCTTGTTTGCATTGGGATCTGCCTCTTGTATTTTTAATCTAGTGGTTACCCATACTGCCTGTCTGCCTGTAAAGAGGGATGGAGCGTGCAAACATGCCCAAGGCAGCACTCCTCCAGTGGTGGAGAGAGATGGAAAGCAGTAGCAGAACTTTTGGGACATGGGAAAACAGTCTGAGGGGATCTGAAACTCCTCCAGTGTCCTCTCTGTGTTTTCCCCCCCTCCTTTATGTAATAAAGGGCTTGGGATTGGCCCCAGGCTCCCCATTTTAATTTTATTGATGAGGTCATAGCAGAAGCTGTAAGGTGTTACCTGCCTTGTTACAAAGATCTCAGTGAACAAATGACTCCTGCCTTCCACCACCTCTGGGGAGGAGCAGGGGCACCCAAAGAGTTGGGTTTGCCCTTGGCACTGTGGGCTTTCCCTTGCCTTTGAGTTGGCAGCTTGTACAGATGTAGAGATCAGAAAGACCGATAGTTAAATCTACTGCTTTTGATGGGGGCTCAAAACGTCTCATTGCCTCTTTTACTGCTCTCACTTTTACACAAAATAATGCACTCAGCTATATAAGTATTGGCATTTTTGAGGCATCTCTTTCTTTGCTAGCTCTCCTGGCAAAGCACAGGGAGTTTGTGAGCTTTTTAAAACTAACGTGGAGGAGCTGATTCACTAGAAAATCTTACAGTAGCAGCAGTAGGTCTTAAAAAGAACTTAAAAATTATTTTCTTCATGATCCTGCACACAAACAATGGTAAATAATGTTTCAAAGGGCTGTCTTTGTTTGATTTACCAGTATTGAAGTGGGATCTTTTGTAATAAACTACTACTGTATGTATAATAGCGATATGCTTAAATGATACATAAGCACAATTTTCCAAGTACTCTTAGCAGAAAGCATTTTATACCACATGGTTGTTTTATTGTGCACATTACTGTGATTGTTACAAACCCTTGCCAATGAATGACAAATTTACATACACATCATGTCAGCCGGCAATATTTTGCAGCCTTAATTGCTTTAGCTTCAGGCATTCTGTGTCGAAATAGAGTGTTTTACGTCCTGCAAGTTGCTCTGTTTCTTTGCAACAGTTAAATTATTCTGTAATTTGCCTGTTTTCCTTCTAATGCATTGTCCATTAAGTCACTTAATAATTTATGACGTAAAAATGTATGATGCAACCTTAAACAGCATTTAAAACTATCCTGAGGTGTTTCAGTTTTTATGGCAGAAAGGCTGAAAATCTTGAAACGCATTTGTTCAAAATATTTTTCTGATAGTTTTTGCCTGCTGTAAGAACAACTTTATCCATATTTGTCTGGCCAAGTTTGGCTGGTGAAGTCCAAGACTGCAATTCCTGAGAAGAGCAGCCAGTGCAGAGAGGAGGTGCAGAGGGATGAATTGTCGGCAGATCCTGCTGGGGCAGGAGCCAGCTTTGGAGCCAATGCTGCAGTGCTTCTGTACACTCATCATCTCTTACTCGTGTGAATACTCTTTAATTGTGGAACAGCCCTGTGACAGCAATGCGCAAGGAAAGTCTAGGATTTGGTTTCCATGCATTGCAGAAGGCCTTCAATGTTTGCCACTGAGCTCCCAGTGAGAGGAGAGGCAACCAGGAGTTGTAATGAAACTGTGAATGAAATAGAACCTTCCATTCAGCCACTTCTACCCTTCCACCACTCTGATCTGCTGTGTGCTTATAACGGAGTCTCCAGGGGCTTTATAACAAAAATTAGTGTCCAACCCACACGGCTAATCAAAATTAATATGGATGCACAGTATTCTGCTAGTCAAAATCTGGTGGTGGGTGCTCCACTTGGTGCCTAGATGGCCAACTTTCTCCTTTGGGTGAGTTGCTTCTGGGAAAGCTCTCAGGACAGAGAGTTCTGAGCAGTTGCCATACTTCATCTTGTAGGCTAGGGATGGAGGAACTGGAAGCGATTTCCAGGTGCGTAACTTGGAAGGCTTGCAGATTGAAGGTGTTTTAATCAAACACTTAAAAATTTCCTTGCAGAAAAAGAAAGGCACAGAGGGGACAAAGACATCTAGTGCCTAGGCACAGAGGAAAGCTAATCTGGACTGATTTAACATATTTGCATATGAAGTGAGAGATACAGATTTATTTTATTTTCTTGAGATGTGAAACAATTATGGTCTTTTAACCATGTACTTTGTGGGGAGAAATCACTCTGACAGAAAAGGTTTTTAGTTACCTGCAGTTTGCTGGCACAGTTCCTTGCTGCGCTGCTGCAAATACTTGAGAGCCTCAAGAGTTGCAGTACTTTGATACAGCCATGTTTGTACTGCTGCTCATTAGCAGCGTGTCTCAGTTTCTTCTGCTGTTTGCTCTTGTAAGCCTTTCTGTCCCAGGATCCTATACTCCTGATACATCAGTTTCCCTAAGCAAAACCAAACATCTTGTAGTCAAAAGATGTGTCACACAGGGCACATACACAGAGAGAGGCACTACTCTCCCGTGAATAGTGTGTGCTTTCTTCTTGGGGTACAACATTAGGTTTACCAAGAATATCTGTGAAGAGAGAAGGTCAAGTTCAGTGTGATGGTGTTGGTGGGAGTGCCTTGGGAGGGGTCCTTCCTGAGGCTGTGCACAGCCCCTCCCATCCATGGGTGAGGACAGCCTTCCAAATAGTATCTCACCCATGACCTGGAGAGGTGGGAGCCTTTTATATACGTGTTCAAAAGCAAGGACAATGATGGGCCGGGGAAGAAGCAGAGACAATGCCTTCTATTAGCTCCCACAGACCTGTGTTACACCTCCCGTTCTGCTTTCAGTGGTCATTGTCCTTTTGAGAAGTGGATTCACCCCTTGTGAAAAATCATGAGTGTTGACTGCTAGAACACAATCAAAAGGCAAAGAAATACAGTCTGCCATGTTCAGGTGTGTTTACCTGGATTGACTTACAACTCCAGTGAGTAGAAAGCCCAGTGTAAGCAGGAGCCCAGACCTGCTCCACGGCAAGAAGCTGAGATGCCTAGTTTGTCTCAGCAACTTGAATGGGAGATAGATGGACATTACACCTGTACCTGTCCATTGTGTACTATTTCTAGTGGCTTTGTCTTGTCCTCTACTCATAATGTCTCATCCAGAGATTGTTTACATTGGCTTCTTCTGGTTTCTGTGACTTGCAATGCTGAACAGGTGTCTCTGAGAAAAATGCTCCTTCTCTGAGGGGTTTCACCTTTGTGCCCTGACCAGTGCTTCTGCTTCTGCCTGTTCCAGTTCTGAGAGAGCTAGATATGGATTTGGCAGTGTATTCAACTTACAAACTTCCCCAAGGCCAGAAAGTCATGGAGTCACATAGGTATATACTTAATCTGTTCCGAATGAGAAATCCGTGATGGGCGGTGCCTTGGAGAAAGCTCTTTGCATAATTAGAGCTGTACACCCCATTTGCTAAGGGAGTAGAAGGAGAAATTTGCTGATTTGCCTGCAAGGTTCTCAACTCTTGTTTTCACATTTAGGTTTCTGTCTTTCCCACCCCTGAAGCTCCCAATTTGGCCTGAATGCATTTTGAATTATAACAAATATCTTGATACTCACACCCCATGAATGAGGGCAGAGCACAGGGGGCAACTCCTGGCTATGTTCCTGTACTGAATTTAATTTTTCATTGATAATTAGACTCTCAGAGCCACCTGATATTTTTGACCAGCGGGAAACAAAGGCCCACTGATTGACTCCAGGGATAGATGCAAGCAGCCCCCACTGTGCTCATGCAGCGGCTTCACAAAGACTCAAAACAAGAGCTGTGGCAAATTGGCTCATCCGGCAAGTTTTGACTGGCCCATGGTGTACAAGTAGTAAATTGAGAACTGATATTTCTGAGAATTATTTATTAGCAAAACCCAGTGTCTCACTCCCCTTGTAGTTATTCTTTGCAAACAGCTTTTTACCAGTTTGGATGAGCAAACTACAGCACGTCATCGTTTTTCTTTTCTTCGGGTAATTATTAAAAGACAGCCGAGGTCTGTTCAGACTGGCAGCAGGCTGCATCTGTACCCAGCTGGGCTGATACTTTAACAGTTAGGCATTATGTGTTTAATTGTATAAAAAGATAATAGGATGCATTTGCAGGAATTTATTGCAATGCAAACAATAAAAGATTATTATTTTGAGATTCATTTCTGGTGCTTTTTGTGTTGTTAAAATTCTAAATAAAGGTGTCATGGTGACAGTTTCTAGTGGAGTGACCAGTTGTAAGCATTTAGTACAAAAAAGGTGTGAAAATACTAGACTGAGACCAGTTAGCAGAAATCAGAGTTATACATGCTGAGACCTGCAGTGTTAAACCAAATCTGAGTAAGTCATGGATGGGGATTGATAACCCTTATAGTTTGATTTCTTTTTTTTTTTCTTTTTTTTAAAATAAAACCAGCATAATGATGTACAGGAAGATAAAACGATGGCTGTTTTTCATTAGTTATATTTTTCTCAGCAGCACTTCCTTTAAATAAGTTGAAACCAGAGTGCTGCTGCCCAGGTCACATGGAATAGGAAAAAAGCTCCTGGCCCACATTGTGGCAATGCTCTTTGTAGAGCAAAAGAACTATTAGTCTTTTGCAGTAAGATTCCCTAAACAGCAAGTAACATCTGTGTTAGTGAGGCTGTGCTTTGATGTAAACTTTTGGTTTTGGGTGTGAGATGAGGACATGCTTGTCCTTGTCCATATTTTCTGGACATGTTCATAGAGATGAGGAGGTCATTGGTACTGATGAAACTTGCAGAACATGGTCACCTCCTTCCCCAAGAAGAACTTTAGCTGTGGAGTTCTGAGATCCTTGAAGGGAAGGTCTTTTCTAGGTAAGAGACATGGGATGAGCTTTTCCTCTTATGTTCATTTGAGCTGGGTGCTGGGGACAGGGCTAGATCAGAAAGCAGCAGACATTCAAAGCCTTCTCTTACTAATCCCAGAAGGTAGGGAGCAAGAAAGGGTGCAGCCCAGACAGAATGAGGGTGTAGAAGAAATGTCCACTCAAGGGTGATGCTACTTGCCTTGCCCTGTCAATGCACTTGGAAGTAAAGGAGAAATTACTCCTCAGAATCCTTAGGATGTGAAGGACCCCTTTGGAGAGAACAGAGATGTCTGTGCTGGCCATCTTTCCAGGTGCTGGCCTGTGCAGGGTTGCAGTGATGTGAGAGGCATTGTTGGCATGTCCTCCAGCCTGCAACTGCACAGAGACCTCTGTGCTTGCCCCCATCGTGGTGCTCAGTGTGTACCTACTGCACTTGACATATCAGAGAGACCTGGAGGTTTAGAGGGACATCCTCACTTGGTTGGAAATATGTAACTCCTAATGAAAACTCTCCCCCAAGCTGGAGTCCAGTTTTAGGCTGTCATATTAGCAACAGTTTGGCTTGAGTTTTTTCCCTGTGATTTCACCAGGGAGATCAAGTCAACCCTTTGTAAATTGGTCTGGAGCTGGTAAGAGCCACAGACTGCCCAATACCAGCTCCTGAGACTGCAGTGGCCAAACCAAGGACCAGCTAATAGCGTGTGGCTTGCAGGGTGTGTTGAGGCTCCTCTGCCACCAGAAGTTAAATTCAGGTTATCCTCATGGAGCCATGTGCAGCAGTTGCACTGGGATTGGCTGTGTGACACATGAAGTGAGACCACACAGGTACTGTGACTGCTGTCCCCCAGCAACATTGTTTTATCCTCTCAGCCTTGGACAGGACGAACCAACACAATTATTGGAACTAAAGCTGCTGTCTTTGATGATGAGAAATTCTTTAGCAGCCTCGATTTTGAATACATTTGAACATGTTGCCTACAAGACGTAGACAGAAATGAGCTGTGCATTTAACTGGAGCAGTTGTGTATTCTGTTGGTGTCACTCAAATAAAGTGAAGCTCGGCAAACTATAAATGCATCTATTTAATACTAAAAACCAAGTACCTCACCGGGTAGAATTTTTCTAGTCCCATGATTTGTTTGCACCGAGGTTAAGCCAGACCGTGGGCTAGCTGAGGCATTCTCAGCCCCTGGAGGGACTTACCTTTCTGCCAAGAAAAGGTTTCTGTGGTGCAAGGAGAGCCCGGTCTCTCTTTCCTCTACAAATCCTGCATATCTGGCTCTGCTGTGCTGTCCTCCCTGCAGCACCCCATTGGTGCTCATCTCCCATAGGCAGTGCTTGGGAAACCTGTGTGCAGCAAAGACTTTCTGCAACCGTGGGGCTGCTGAGCCCTTACACATGTAGACAAGTACAAACCCTTAATCTTGTACTCACAATTTGTGGTTTTAGTGCAATCAGCCACCAATTTATTATTCCCACCAACTGAATTTCCATGATATGAATTTTGCCCCACACTTGGAATGCACCTGGATTTAGCTAAGCTGGGCACTGTTATAACACTCGTCCCGCACAAGGAATTGTGGATCCTTAGTTCTCCTCCTAGGGGGCTTATGCTTCTGGTAAAGAAAGGAATTATGTCTATGCAGGGCTTAAGACCAGGACACAGTAACTATGCAGATACCAATTCTTTGAGGAAAACTAATAGCAAAATACATAGGGCATATGGGCCATGACTATGTCATTTGCTGAATATATTCAACTTCCTCAAAGTGGAAAACTGCCCTGATTTGACAGAGTAAAGAAATAACATAAAAATGGAAGGACAGTTGTGGCCCAGTTGTCAGAGAGACTTGAAATTAATTTTGAACATTTGAATCAGAGTGAAGTGAGATATCTCAGGCACGTAATCTGCTCATTAAAAATGCCGCTTCCTGATGGCTGAGACGGAAATCTTCAAATGTTTTCAGATAGACAAAAATAGACAAAATGACATAATAAAACAGCTTGGGGATTTTTTTAAGTTAAAAGTTCTGATTTTTTAGATCTAAGGATTATGTTTTGACACCAGATTTGGCTAAATACAACTAAACTAGTCATAAGCACAAAATACTATTTATTTCTTCTTTTTATGCAACCCAAACACCTTTTCTTCTTGTCAGCTTAAAATGAAGGTTATTTTTTTTTTCAGTTTAGCCACTGAACTGAGGATTCAATTATTTGCATACCCTGGTTGTAAGACATTCTAATATTTATCTTACTGCTGCTGCTGCAGGAGACACAAGAATTATCTGCTGCTCTGGTAGGGAAACAGAATTAAAAAACCCCTGAACATGTAGGTCCATTATTTCCATTTCACAATAATTATGCAGTGTGTTAAACAATGTTCACTTCCATCGGATGCAAAGCCTGCTACCTGGAAATACACAATTACCATAATACCTTGCTGGTTAGACATACGGTGAGACTATGATTATGCAGAATGTTGGAAGAACTTTATGTATAAAATTATTCTTGAGGAGAAGAAGTGGGGAAAAAAACCACGAAGTAAAAAGCTAAGCCAGCACATTATCTAATTCTCAATGTAAAATAATGCAGAAGTGCGGAAGATGAACATCTGATTTGTCACATCTGATACGCTAATGTTTTATCCAAAAGGAAGAACACATTGTAACATGCTCATTCATCTGCATAAACACCACCTGGCCCTTTACAGGCACCTACTCAAGTAACAAAAGTTAATGGCAGCCCATTTGTAGCCATTTCACTGGTAGAGATGGAAAGGGCTGGGTTTTTTTCTTTTTAAAGTAACATATTTACATGAGTGTCTGTTGAGGAACAGTTTCACTCTCAATGCTTGCTTTGAAACCTCATTCTCAGTGACTGTAAATTAAGGAAATTCCAAATAAATGTTAGAAAATATTATTTAAAGCCTGTAGCAAGCATGCTCACACACAGACACACATACACAAACGCACATGCAGGCATACAATTTTTAACCCCCAGCCATCCACTGCTGTGGAGCCACATCAGAGGACTGTAATGCAAAAGCTGTATTTATCCAAAAGTGCTATGCTGGTCATGATCTAAATGGCAGCTAGATATAGGTTCTAATGTATGGCCGGGGATGAAACAGATTCGTTGCTTGTTATTTTTTTAACTGGAGCATCATGGTGGCATGCTTCAGTAAACATGCCTTTGTGCTACATTACACATATGTGTATATCATCATTTTGCTTTCAGATTAAAATAAAACCTGGGCAACCAATTCACTAAAATGCTGTGCACCAGCTCTCCTGCCTTCACAGCAAATGCAGGCAGGAAGGTGTGAAAGCCAAAATGAATAGGTGACTTACACAGCTATGAAAAGGGTTTTTTGTTTTGTTAAGTGCCTAGGTCTGGCTAAATTTCATGGCAGCAGATAGGAGCAGTCTTGTAGAAGGTGCAGCAGGATCTGGGCTGGCCCTGTTCTGGGGAAGGGGGATTGGGTGAGGTAATCCCTTTTCAGTCCAAATGGTCCTCCAGGTCTGTGTGCATTCTCCCCATGGGTCCCTTGGCTGAAGAAGCATCTTCCCTAGCTCCAGGATGCTGCTGGAGCTCTTGGATAATGGTAGCTGTTTCCAGGTATGTGGTGGGCTGACTTAGTGGGAGGCTGGCTGGCTATAGATACCAGCTCTGGGAGGAAGAAGGCTGGAGGTCCTTGCAATCACTAACTGATTCTTCACCAGGTACTTAAAGTGTCTGGAGAAAGACCATGGCTGGTCTATTTGAGTTAGCTCATGTGTACATGGGATTTGCCCTAGGTGCAAAGTTGGAGGCTTTGAAGAGGACTGGGAACAACACCTGGGGAACTGGACCTCCACGTCCCTCACCAGGAGGGCCAATATGCTGGCCAGAGTAGGACCCTTAAGCTGAGGCAGGCTCACACCAAGGCCTCAGGACACCACTTCAACATCCTTAATGTCGCTGGCCAGCCCCCAGAGTTCCTATTCACAACCTGCCACTTGTCCAGGAGCCCCTTACAGCTCTCCTTATGGGAATGGTTGTAAAGCTATTTGTGTACAGCCAGGCAAGGCACTGACTCACAGCCCAGCCGCTAGAGCAGAAGATCAGCGTGAAGCTGCAAGAGTTAAACAGCAAGCTTGCCCCAGGGTGTCTGGGACAAGTCAGGTGGGAACTATAAGCAGTTATTAAAGAAGATAAGTGGGCTTGATCAGCAGTCAATATAAATTGAATGAGTCTGCATCTGTCCTTTGTCACTTCAGGGATGGTTACTCTGTGATAGGTATGGGACAGGAGTGCACCATTGGGTATTTTGCCTTCTGAATATGTTCAATAAGTCTCCCTCTGTGGACAAGCCCAGAAAGCTGCAAAGAGCTGGTAACTATGGACGATCCTTCTCTATATGGGATTCCTGAGGTGATGGATCTCTGGCACCTCCCTTGTGTTTGCGGGACACGGCATCTATTGCTCCACTGGCTCAGCCCAACATTAATAATTTTAAACTTCTGATGGTACTGCCCCAAACAATGCTTTTAGTTTACAGTTCCTTTTCTTAGCACACATGAAGAAGACTCCATGAGAATCAGTATAGGTCTCCTGTAGATCCTATGGGATCTACAGATATCAAAGGAGAGAAGTACAAGGAAAGGAGGGAAAACAAGCATGTTCAATCCTGACACCAGGGACCTCAATTCCCCTTTCCACAATACTGCTAGGTATAATTTTCTTCTCTTTATTTATATAAGTAAATACTTATACTCTCTTTCTCTCATGCACCCTCTTACTCTTGCTTTCTCTTTTCTGGGTGTTCTCAGAGATGTCTGTCTTTAGTCTGTAACCAGTGTGGTAAATTTTTTAAAGTTGTAAATGGATAATCATCCCAAAAATGTGGGGCCTCTTTGTCAGAACTCCTGTGGATATAGTCCCTGTTTGATGAATTTGGGATCAGTTGGATTACCAAAAGACTAAAGATAGGACTTTTGGTTGTGATAGGAATATTGTTTTGCTAGCAATGGTTATTTAAGAATCCTGTGGCTAAATATGTAAGTTTGTACTTTCTTTTTCCTGTTGTGGTTTTTGTTTTAGTTGTGGGTTGTTTTTGGGTTTTTTTTTGGGTATGTGTGTGTAATTCTTTTTGTGTGTGGTTTTTTTTTTTTTTTTTTTTTTTTTTTTTTTTTTTTTTTGTCAAGTAAGGCTCTGTGTTTATCAATATTGTGATCTGTGTGTTTCATTGCTAATTTGGACCTTCGCTGGCATGCTTGCTACCCTCAGCCTTAGGGATCCTAGAAGACTTGGTGCCACTTGAACTGATTTCCTGAAATCAATTTCACTTTTTTTTCTCTCTCTGAGCATATGTGGGATCTCAGTCACACACAGAAGTCCTGTGAGTAGCAAAGCACTTGTCATTCTCTCTGCACACCTTGATAGAAAGAAAGGCTGTTTCTCAAAGTGCCATTGTACACATGCAGAGGGGCATAAAGTGAGTCCAGAGTACATCATAGCTCTATGCATATTTGAAATAAAAGTATCCCTGTTAGCCCAGTCTACTGAAGAAAGGAGAATGCCAGGAGAATACTTACCTTTTTTTTTTTTTTGCCTGCGAGGGAAAACAGATTTGAGATCAATGGGAGTCCTCAAAGGTAAATTGAGATGGCCCCTTTAAGAGTAATCAATTTTCTGGATTTTTTTTTTCCCCCAAGGGGAAAATAGTTTTCTGTTTGCCTTTTTATTTTTCAAAGAAGCACCATTAGCTGTCTCATTACTTTATTTATAACATCATATTCTAACAGTAATAATTATTCCTATTTTAACAAATGTTTGCAGCACTTTACAGAGGAGCTACAGAGCTCCTGTCCCAGAAAGTCACCTTCCGTATTTCCAGAGGGAGGGAGTGGGGCTGCTATGCCAGCTAAGCAGGGGGCAGGGGTGCCAAGGGACTTTTTAGGTGGGGCAGGGCAGGAGGAGTGATTGTAATGAGGGTTATTCTGTCCTTTTGATGGAGGGGGACTCTGGAATTGTGGTAGCACCTTTGGGTGCTGGCAGAGGTGGTCTGCCAAGCAGAGAGCCAAGGGACCCTGTAAGAGTGAAGATGACCTCATACCACAGAAGTAACAGGGAGCCTTATCCAGCATTCCCTGAGCTGGCTCTGCCTCGATCATGATTTTAAAACAAATGCATCTTTTAAGTGTCAGGCACTTGGGCTCTTCAAAGCACATTAGGATTTCTGTGTCCTCATCCATCCACACACCTTTTGAAATCTCCCTATTGGTGTTGTAACAAAAACCATGTGAGAATTAAAACCACATCTCCTGGGACCCTCAGCTAAAGACCAGTGAGACGCAGCACCTCCCTGCAGCGCATGGCACTGATGATATGCTTTCCCCCTCTGCAGATCCAAGGCTGTGCATCACCCAAACCCCCTTCTTTCTCTCCTGTCCAAATTGTCCATGTACATCTTTAATACGCTAGGCTGGGACTTAAAACTGTTTCCCAGCTTTGTGGCAGTAGTCTCAGGCTCACGACTGTGCCTGGCATCCACAGTAAGAACAAAGCACCCTCAAAGCCCAGTTGTAACTGGAGTGGTACAGAGAGTGCTGTGCGTGGCCCGAGCAGGAGCACCACTGTGGTGGTGGCTGAATGAACTTTGAACGTCACCTAGAAATAAGAAGCTTCATTTGGACACTCGCATGAATGCAGGTAACAGGTGCACGCTTGCACACTGTGTTTACATAAAATCTAAAACTACTATTCTGCTAATTACTAGAATGTGTCTGAAAAGTATACAAATCCATTATGCAGAATTGTTGTCTCATTTAGCAGTTGAGCATGAAAAGTGACTTTTTTTTCCCAAAGCCAGTGATGTTTTCAGCAGTTATCTGCTGCAAATATGAGCCTGGTTGTTTCTTCTTTTGTTCATGTCCCTTGTGCATTTGTAACGTTGAAATAATCCAATCTGTGGCATTAGATCAGAATCCAGCCCACTGATTCATTACTAAAATTATTTGTTATGGAATATAAAATGTTATATATGGGGGCAAGACCCATGGCAGAGCACTTTCCCTATTCTACTCCTTAGAGCTGAAATGGAGGAAATGCACAAGCAACTCTATGGTCCACTAGAAAATAGACTATTATGCAGAGCCAGTCATATGTGATTATGTTTTCGGTTTAAGTGGATTAAATAAGGTGTTATTTACAAGGAAATAATGTTTTTGAAATTACTGGAACCTAGCTCTTTCTTTGCAGCCCTATGTACAAGCTTTCCATCAAGAAATGCTGTTGGATTGTTATGTTTCAGCTGGTATAACTGCTGTCTTTTTTGGAACAAAGGAGCAATTAGAAATCATTTGTTATAAAAGCTTCTTTCCTTCTGTTATAAGAGCATTTGTCTTTTGCTGACCCTTTTGAAAGTTGCAGTTTGGAAAAAAAACCTTGAGAGAAAGAGGCCTCCTTGTCTTTAATCTAAGAGCAAAGTAAGAGCCTAAGTAACTGTCTATGGTCCTACTTTAATCAAGTTAATGCAGCCTGCTAGACTACAGGCTTTGCTTAGTACAAAGAGACACTCAGATGTAAGCTCATGAGTGGATACTTTCACAGGGCATTCCACTAAAAAACCAGCTCTATGAGATAAGAGATCAGGTCCAAGAGGAGTCAATGACACAGCATACAGGAGATTGATAGGGGCTGGGAAGGATGCTGGGGTGTTGTGGACAAGAGGTGTAGTAGCAAAAGCCAGCTGGGCCCTCTCTCTGGCATAATTTTCTTTATAAGGTGCTTGTGAAAAAGAAGTGCACTGTGATGGACCTTTGTTTAGTTCAAAGGTTTTTACCTCTTTATTCTAAAGCCCCATTGTGAATTCACAGGGCTTAAAATATGTATCACTGTCCCTTTCATTTTATCCTTCTGAAAGAAATCAAAGGCAAATAAAAAAAAAGTTTTTTTCCAATGAGCCTAGTCTGTTTGAAATTGTGTGCTGTTTGTACATATGGTGTCTCCATATTGTGCGTTCAGGAGAATCTTTTTGAATTTTGTATACAAGTATTATACTTGAAAAAAAGGGATGTGGAAGAAAAAGGAATTCCAGGTAACTCCTAGATGAGTAAAATGCTCTTTCTACTCTGCACCCCAAAGAAAAACTTTAGAACATATTTTAAAAGAAATATCACTACAACTTTATATTCTTTTACTATAGCATCATTCTTTCTTTTCTTTTTTCCTGCATTATAAAAATTGTGGACATTAATTTGACATTTTTTTAATTACTGCAATCCTTTACCTCCATTTTTATCAGCTCTTAATATCTAAAACAATACCATTAAAACATAAATGCATCTCTCTGCTCTCCAGAATCTTAGCCCAGGCAGAAGAAACAACAAATAAGACTGAATGTATAACAAATCCACAGGGTTTAGTTCTGCTTCTTTCTACAAATAATAAATACAGTACTGCAGCTGCATTACTCCACATCATATGCAAAAGAATTTTGTCATGTTCGTCACTAATTGTTTGAGGATATCTTGTTTGTCGCTGTGGGCGTATTTTTCGTTTAGAAGGAGAGAATTGTGTGCTTTCCCTATTTGCAGGGCACTCGGTGTTCTCTGCTGACATATGATATGTAGTTTAAATTCTATCTTTTATCCGCTCAATACATTTAAAGCATAATCTCAGTGATTGACAGTTTTCATGGAAAAAAAGGATATGATCTGGTTTTACTGTGAAGACAGAATAATCTGTTAACAGAGCAAAAATATTGGTGACACTACAGTGTTTCCAAAGGAAATATTTTGTGCATCATTCCGGGATGTGAATCAAAACAATCATGACAGGTGAACGAAAAGAAGAAAATTAAGATATAGCTACAAACAAAAGCAGCATTAATAATTCAGGTAAATAAACTTCAGTATACAGAAAGGAAGCATGCTGTCAAGGTGATGGAGAATGTTTCCTCAAGTACTGCACATCTAGGCAGCAGAAAAATATGTAGCGGTTTAATATTTTCCATTTTCCCAAGAGCTTTTTGTATCCCTAATTTCACTCCCCTTGATATGTTTTCCTAGTTAATATTATTTACTGTGCTCCATAAGCTAAACCCAGTTAAATGAGTTTGGCTTTTATTATGGAAAACTTAATTATAAATTTAAGGTACAGAGGATGGCTGCACTGGCATATGGGATGGGTGTCTGTCTTTTTCTTTAATATATGAAATTTATTGCTATTTCACTTCAAGTGACATGCAACCCTGCCTTCTCTGCCTAGCTAGGTCTACTCTCCCGGCTCTGACTTGGGTACTTTACTGGGATCATTCAGCAACATTTAAATGTTCATGGAAATTTATTTTTATTTAGCCATGCAGTTGGGCCCAAACTCCACCCAGATGCAGGTGGGCTTGCCAGTGATTCTGGTGTGCTGTGGAGCACACCAGGTTGGTCCTGCTGCTGTCCTGCACCACCTGGCCTTCGGAGATGCTTCTCCACCTCGCAGGGTTTTCAGTCCTGCTGACCTAACACGAGAGAACAGGGCAGCAGGGTCACACTGCAAGAACAGGCATTTGGATGCCCTGGCAGGGCAGCCATAGATTCCTTTGCCCTGAGGAGGAGAGTGACAACCACCTGCCCCCATCCTCCTCCTGGGGAGCAGGCTTTAGCTGATGGCACCCCTCTGGTGGGGTTCAGCATCTGGGGGTTTTCTTGTGTCTGCCATGAGCAACTTCTTTGCTTGGCAGAGAGAGTAGGGAGTGGAAAGCAGCACTGTAGCTTTTTTTTTTTCCGGCTCCTGTCTACCTTTCAGTCATAGCTAATGTCAGGTTTTCCTCTGGTAGTTCCACTACTGTTCCCTCCTAAAAGTCATGCTCTTGGAAAGCAAAACTGGTGTAATTGAATACTTTAATAACAGTTATGCTTTTAGTTGTGGGGTTTTTATATTCTCATTTAGGGCAGCAAGCAGTAAAGGCCCAGGTTTCACCAGTATTTAAATGATTTCATATGGTCCTACAAAAGGCATTAAATGTCACTGGTGTAAGAAAAAAACCCACACCCAACCCACAAACTGCAGGAGCAAAAACAAATTGTACGTATGATTCCAGTGCAAACTAAACTGTTTCAGTGTTTATAAATATTCCTCTGTGGAGATAAGCGTGTGTATTATAATAATTATGCATTAGTGCCTCATTAGTAGGGGGTAACATCCACGCTGTTTCTTTTTCCTCTAGTGTATTTTTGATAAGTTAACATTTTAAAAATCCTTATTTGGCGTAATGAGGAGACTGTGCATCCCCGTGCCTGTGTGTGTGAGCATCACCAGTGGCAAGGAATGCCACTGCGGCCTGCTGGGGATCCACCATGGAACAAGCTGGGTGCGGAGGAGGCCGTGGGCCTGTAAGGTGTATGAAAGAGTGCTGCTGGGAGTCACTGTGTGTGCTGGTACAGTGCTGCTGGGAGTCACTGTGTGTGTGTGCTGGTACAGTGCTGCTGGGAGTCACTGTGTGTGTGCTGGTACAGCGCTGCTGGGAGTCACTGTGTGTGTGTGCTGGTACAGTGCTGCTGGGAGTCACTGTGTGTGTGCTGGTACAGCGCTGCTGGGAGTCACTGTGTGTGTGTGCTGGTACAGCGCTGCTGGGAGTCACTGTGTGTGTGCTGGTACAGTGCTGCTGGGAGTCACTGTGTGTGCTGGTACAGTGCTGCTGGGAGTCACTGTGTGTGCTGGTACAGTGCTGCTGGGAGTCACTGTGTGTGTGCTGGTACAGCGCTGCTGGGAGTCACTGTGTGTGTGCTGGTACAGCGCTGCTGGGAGTCACTGTGTGTGTGCTGGTACAGTGCTGCTGGGAGTCACTGTGTGTGTGCTGGTACAGTGCTGCTGGGAGTCACTGTGTGTGTGCTGGTACAGGGCTGCTGGGAGTCACTGTGTGTGTGCTGGTACAGGGCTGCTGGGAGTCACTGTGTGTGTGCTGGTACAGCGCTGCTGGGAGTCACTGTGTGTGTGCTGGTACAGCGCTGCTGGGAGTCACTGTGTGTGTGCTGGTACAGCGCTGCTGGGAGTCACTGTGTGTGTGCTGGTACAGCGCTGCTGGGAGTCACTGTGTGTGCTGGTACAGCGCTGCTGGGAGTCACTGTGTGTGTGCTGGTACAGGGCTGCTGGGAGTCACTGTGTGTGTGCTGGTACAGCGCTGCTGGGAGTCCCCTGGTTGTGAGTGCTGGGGCCTTGGAGCCCGAGCAGCGCGTCCCTGGCCCTGTGCGTGTGGCAGCCCCAGAGGTGCCACAGCCCTCGGGCACGGGGCATGGCCGGTGCCCCTGAGCGCAGCGAGGCCGGGGTGTGATAACCTTGTGTCTGGCGTGACTGATCGACTCATTGCACCATCCCTGCACTGCTGAATGATTTGATGATGAAACGATTGCATTTTTCCAGATGCTGATTATTAATCGCACTTGAGATATCAAGTGTTTGTGAAGGGAAGGCAGTAGTGCTGTAGATACTTTTAATCCATCACAGCCCTGTGATCTTTACTAAGGATCAGGAAAAGATACCTTAACACACAATTTAATATTTTTTCACTTTTGTAGATAATAAAATTTATGTGTCTTTTTAACTTTGTTTGGGGCAGAGTCTTGTGTCTGCATACAGACTGTGTTAATTATGAAGAGAGATCCAAGATAATGAAGGAATGAAATGTTTTTGAGACTTTCCTTATTGTCACTTCTGCTACCAGAACTATAATTACATTATGAAAAGGAAATTAGTGCTAACCTGAGAGGAGTAACTCCGTTGTGCATTTTACACCATGATTAATTTTCTTTATGCCCTCCATGTTAAGATGACAATTTGTAGAATTGTAGACCATGAAGATGCTTGACTAACCCTTTCTGTTTACAGAAAGCAAATTGACTTTGGAGCAAATCGCCTTCACACTGTTTAGAATGACAAAATAGTACATCAAGGAAAAAATATACTAATTGATGGCTTTCTAAATAAAGCATGAGCATAGAGCTATACTAAATTGGTTGTCTTGTGCCTCAAATTAATCTCTTCATTATATGGCACTAGACTGAATGTTTTGTGTTTCAATCCATCTTTTAGAACAGCATTTGATTAATCAACTTAATGATGACAGTTTTTAGCTTGTGACAAATGATACATTTATGCAGGCAATGTTTCAGATGATCCATGCTATTGCAAGCCTAAAGAAAAGAAACATCAATTTAGAAGATTAGATTATTATGCTGTATTTTATACCCTCTACAGTTTCTCTAATGAAAAAACTGAGGTTTAGATTATAAGTAGACTGTCACCTGAAACAAATAATATTAAATAAAACTTACATATATAGTATCTGTCTTCCCTCAGTAAATATTTTGCTTAAGAAATAATGTTAACTGTATATTCAGTCAAATGGTAATAGGAACTTAATCAAAAAAGAAATCATTGCAGTTCACAATGTGATCACAAGTGACTTAGTTTTAAAAAGTTCAAACATTTTTAGCAAGGTATTCACATGTTGCACTAGACATAAATTAACTCTCCACATGTAAGCAGAAACATAATCTATTTTATAAGGCAAGAAATCAGGCAATGAAACTGCAGCAGTAACAAATGAGGAGCACCAGCCTCCACCCCAGAGCACCTGCAGAAAATGTGAATTGCCTCCTCAGAGGTGGGTGACAGGGCATATTGTCACCAGCACAGAGAGGCTCCTAAACCATATCTGGCTCCTTTCACTTAAGTGTAATGTGGAGGAAACCAGCTGCTCCAGAGGAGGAGTTTTTGTAGGACTGAACTTTCCTTTGTGCTTGGTGGTGCAAAATGGTGTTTTTACACAATACTCTCATCGCCAGGAGGGGCAGAAGCAAGTATTTGACTACAAACATCTCCTCAGTGTTTCAGAAAGGTTTTTGTTTCTATGCAGTTTGTGTAGTCTACCATACTGAACATACTTGGCAAATAGTGTTTAATATCTCTCTGATTCCTCTCCCACTCTGATTTAATATCTAGATGTGAAATTATAAGCTTGGAAACTTTAAAAAAGTGAGATACGTACATAACCTGCAAGTTCAGTCCATTAGTCTTTAGGCAAATAAATTTTTTCTAATGGAAAAATTCTACACGTTTATGGTACCAAAAATATTGGTTTTAAAGTCGTTAAAGCTCAGGTATCTTACGAATAATCTTTTCAGTTAACAGGCCACTGCTGTTTAAACTCTGCCAGTTTCCTCACTGGCAAAAAGGCTTATCTTAATAGTGTCTAAATATTTAATAGAGATCAGGAGAAGAGTGGGATATCCACAGGTGGGTCAGAAATAAATTAATTAAAACCCCCCAAAAATCCTAGATTAAAAGATTTGAAATCATTCTGGTGCCAGAGTCTTGACAAGCTTTACAACAGGCTGTTTAAAGATATATGTAAATTAAGAATAATGAAGAGAAGATAGAGTTTGGTGGTGGGAGTGTAAGCCAAGCGCATCTGATTGATGCACAGCGCTGAGAGCACTGCCACATTCAGAGGGACCTTGGAAGCTGTGGGAAACGCGTTCCCCACCACGGGGAGAAGGTGATGGCTCTGAGGGGCACCAAGGAGGGGCTCCTGCAGTGTAGAGGGGTCCCTGGGGGTGCATGACCCTGGGGAGTAGCTCTGGTCCTGGGGGCTACGTGTGCCCATGCAGAGCAAGGTCCTGTACAGCGATGTCCTCTCTGGGTGGGCAGAGGGCTCTGCAGGTGCCAGAGGGAGGGGGCTGCTGTGGCCTCTCTGGGACCAGCCCTTCCTGCTGAGGCTCCTGCTGGCTTGACCAGCGGCCCGGAGCACTGCTCTGGCAGGGAAATCGCTGGTCTGGTTGTGTGTGCCAGTGCTTACCGTGTTTGAACATGCAGCTTCACATGCTTCTTGTTGTGTTTCATAGCCATGCCAGGCTGTATGGATTGGTTTGATTCCTGATGGTGCCAGAACAGGTGCAGAGTTCACCAGCTTGAATGAGTCATCCTTTGGTCATCCTTTGTGTCTGTAGGTACAGCTGATAAAGGCCTGGATAACCTGTATATCTTGTCAACATGTTGGTAGCAAAATACAATATAGTGGTGAAAGCCAGCAGGGTGTGGGACTGCTGTAGCAGTGTGGTGCTGTGCTGGCTTCCCTGCTAGTGTACTGTAGGAATTTCATTAACGTAATTCCTAAGAAAGCAAAATGCAATGATGTTGATTAACTGGATTATATTTTCCTTAGATAAGAGATTATAAAAATAAATGCTAATAAAGCAAAATGGC